>NW_005187620.1:478679-489277 GCF_000239375.1 Pundamilia nyererei | reverse complement strand
ACTGACCTCTGTCATCATTTTAGGTGGGGGAACTTGCACAATCGGTGGCTGACTAAATACTTTTTTGCCCCACTGTAACAGACAATCAACACAGGACTACATAAAGTGCAATGTACAAAAATTGCAAAAAAACAAGACAAGACAGTGCAACACTTGCCAGAACAGGACGATACAAACACAAGACAGTGCAATCGAAATGTGCAAAATACTGAGTGTTGTGTCAAAAAGTAACTTGGTGTCTGAAGGTGTGTGTGTGTGTGTGTGTGTGTGTGTGTGTGTGTGTGTGTGTGTGTGAGAGAGAGAAAGATACTGCAGATAAGTGCTTGACTAATATGCAAGAAAAGTTCTGGGAGAAGATGTGGTGAATCAGCTGGGCGCAAATAAACAAATCTCACACTTATCTCAATAAATAAATATCTGAATATAAACATGTAAAAGCTGTAAAAGGATTTTGGGTATTTTACTTCTTGTCAGAGTTTAGCTGGTTAATAATGTTTGAGCAGGCTTTGGTGGATGACAACAAACCATTCATGTGTGTAGCAAAAGGTGGACTGCATTTGCATAAACACCAGCTTGAAACCATCTTTAGGTTTTTATTCTTTAATTAGTCTGTTTTTGTAAACAGTGACTAGTGGAAGTCTTAGCGAGCATATTTTCTACCAACAGTGGAAGCTGTTGTTACCCTCAGAGGTTAAAACTGTGGTTATGGTTGATGATTTGGTCAGTGCTTATCCAAAACGTTACGTCAACACAACAGTTAATGCTTACATTTGAGAAATTCTTGACTTAATGATAGGTGTTGGTGGTCAGAAGAAATGTGGCATCTAGGAGCGCCTCCCACATTGACGTACTGAGAAACTGTCATTGGTTTGTGCCCGATGAGCCTATGTGTTGTACTTTTGGTGGCACCAAAGCACGTCACATGGACTCTGTGTCTGTGCATGCAGTTATTATGATTTTGGATTCTTGACACTTAAAGTTATGAAACTTCCAACTTCTCCAGTGTTCCTGCTTCGGTTTACCCTCTGTGGAGGGCATAAACATCTGTTTCTTTCTTTTAAAGAAGCCTCCTTCCAGCTTGTTATTGGTTCATGTGGTCGTCTTGAAGGAAGTGGTTGTCGTCGTTGTTGAAAGCGGGTGTGAATGCTGCATTTTTAAAAACAAAAGTGATTTATGAGACCTCTGGGTTCTTCTTTTGTCTTTACAGCTGTGGTTTCGTCTCGACTGAGTGTCTCTTAAACACTTAAAAGGCTGCATCCTTTTGTCTTTCTGTCCTTGAAAGTCGAGAACTCGGGCCGTCTGATCCTGGAAAAAGCAACTGCAGTCCCACTGATTATCCTCTCACCTGCTTCTAATACTGCTTGTCTTCAGTCATGATCTTTAAATTGCATTAAATTTAGTAAAACAAATTCCAACTGTTGCTGGATCCAACTATGTGTGAGATTTATTAGAGAACAGAAGATGAAATACTGCTTGTTATCATTTTATTAAAACAGGCCAGAGAGTTGGATAACAAGGTTTCCAGGAGACATTAAAAGTTATAACATGCTATATAATATTTTAAGATGTGTTTCTGCTTCAGCGGTCACTGATTTTGTATCTTGGAAGTCAGTCGTGTAAATTCCAGTAATGCTAGAATTGATTAATTCCCATCTTCTTATAAGAATCCGATATCTGCTGTAGCATCAGCAGTGATTAATTTGGGCTTATGGGAATGTTGTATTCGGTAAACAGCAGCCAGGGTCCAAAAATGAAAATGTAAACAGCAACAAAGGCTCGGAGTGTTTCCATTGAATTCAGGGTAAAACAGGTTAGCACAGTGAGTGGTTTTATTGCTCCCCCATGGGGAAAGCAGTATGTCTGAAATGAGTTATCACCACAGACATAAATCTAGTCTGACACAACAACTCTGCTGGCCAGGAAACGAGTCAGTCAGTGAGTGAGTCCAGTGTGTCAGCAAAGCTGACAGCTGAATGGACTGATTGGACAACTGGGCAGCCAGACGAGCAGGATTTGGGACGCCGGTTAAGTTAGAGCTGAGATGAAAACCAGCAAGTGCTAATGAAGGAGTGACATTATTCAGTTATTGGCTTTGTAACCCTGTCCAGACTGATAGATGTCAATGACTTTATTGCTCATCTGTATCTTTAGTTCTTTTGGCCTACTTCACTTCGTCAGACATGTTATTTAAATGATTTCTTGATTGGATAGGTCTGGGTGTGAAATTGAACCCAGTTTTCCCAAAAAATGTGGTTGATTCATGACTGATTTCTAAAAACTAAGAAATCAGGAAGGGCTCACATACTTTTACAGCACTCCAAGTTTTGAGGTGCAGGAAGACCAACCTGGGAATTACTGGACTGTCTTCTGTGCTGACTGTATAGTTTTACCACATTATACTTAAAAGAAAAGTCAAGTTTTATTTGTATGAATACTATTTTGTTTTTCTCAAATTAAATCTGGACTAAGTATTTAAACATAAATAAATCTAAAGTAACACAGTATTACAGCGCACATGCTACAGGGTATTTTACCTGTTTAATATCTGACAGACCAGCACAGTGCATTTCTGGACGGTGCTGCTTTGCACAGTGGAAAAAGGATCACCCTGATCAGACTTACAGTCAGTTAATCACATCTCCCAGCAGTGTGATAAACTCATTAAAAAAATCCCAATTTTCTCTCTTTGCATGCACATAGACAAAAAAAATGGCTGCCTCATTTCTAAATGGCAGTTTGTGACGTTTTTATGTAGGAAGTTTGCAATGACGGTCACAGAGTTTTATGCTTACAGACTCAAATTTCCCTCCGCTTACATGCAGCAACAAAGAGTGCTTTAAGAAAAAGATGGTGGTGGTAATAGGAGTCACTCATCATTTACAGAGGAGAGTGTAGGTTAAATCCCCCATAGTGCCAAGTGTTTTTTTTTTTTATTTCTCTGGTGCTATTTTATCAGAATTTTAAGTCACTTTTATTTTTAGATTTAGGCACCAAGAAACTTGCATTTTAAATCATTTTAATCTTTTTTCTTATAACTGGCCTGTTAATCCTCAAAGGCTGTTGATGTTGTTTCTTTTTCGGAAAGTTACATTAGTTTCTAAATCTCCTTTTTTATAGATTCTCAACAATATGTGATGCACAAAATATACTATAACTGAACTACATCAGATTTAAAGGTATGTTTTTTCCTCAAGACATCTTGAATTGATCCAGCTCAGTATGCGATGTATTTGTACAATTTCTGGGAACGATAAAAATATTTCTCCATTGTTGCGCTAACGTTGTGGTTTGGGTTGGTTTGCTCCTTCTTTGGTGGTGAAAAAAACCACAACACTACTTTTTTGCTGCAAATCAGTCAATCTGTCAAATTTCTCGACAGGATTCCTTGAAAAGTTTTGTTTTTGAGTGACCTGAAATCAATGTCAAGATGAAGAAGAACAAATTATCCACCCATGTGTGAAAATAAAAGTCACTAAAATAAAAAAAAATGGTTAAAATCTTGATGTGTGAGCCATAAAGCTGACATTTGTTCAGCTCTTCTATCATTATTTCAGAGTTACATGTCCACATATATGAGAGAAGATGGTTTATTTGACTATAAGCTAACTTTTTAACACCACTTTCAAATCAGCTGTGCAAAAAGGCAGAAAATAACCTGGTCTGGAAATACTGTTTTTGAAATTGGATGCAAATCTGAAGAAAGGCACAGACTTTCTGTGTCTGTCTTCACAATGGAAGCCCAATTTACCCACAATAAAAAGCCCTGGTTCTTGGGTTGTAAACGTAAAAAGACTTTTTAGATAAGTCCCATTAAGTCTGGACCGAGAATGAATCAGTGTGTGTTTTGGTGGTGAAGCTAGAAGGGCCTCTATAATTCATCCAGCCAGGCCACCGGCCATAGAAGTCACTGAATAACGAACTGTCTCACTGGCCAACTGCCGCACTGGCTTTCTGGCTGATGAGGCAGTCAGGTGATTACAAGGACGCCATTCGGTTTTACAGCAGAATAATATGGCCACTGTTCGCTCTCTTTCCTTTCTCTCGCGCCCCATGAGGATATAGAGGGGGTCGGCAGGGGAGTAATTAAGGTTTTAGGGAGCTGCCTGGCTGGTTCAGGGGTTAGAGGGTAAAGAGTTGGGATTTATTAGGGCCATAAATCAAACACAGACCTCTTTCCCGACATCCCTCCTCCGTAACGCTCCCTCTTTAAAAAAAAAAAAAGTCTTTCATGCATAGATAGATAAATGGATAGATAGATGTTTGAAAAACTGTTACCTCACACACACTAAGGCTTTCAGTTCTGACGCACAAATCTTCCTCTGATGTTTGTGAACGTGTCAGCTCCACAGAGGTTCAACTGTACTCCAAACTGTCCTTAAGGACCCCAACACCTCTTTGGTTTAATAGGAAACAGGGACGGTCAGTCAGTCAGTACAGAGGTCCTCCTTCAGTTGCAGGATGCAGGGAAAAGATACCCCACTTGAACTTGATGTAGACTTAAGCTTACTTCTTCTTGCTTCTTCATCATTGTGGGTGAGGATGAGTGTTTTTATGCCATAATTCTGTTTAATGCCAATAAAGATTTTGCGTAAATATCCAGGACTGATGAGATCTAACTGCAGCACTGGTTTAAAACAAATCACAGAATTAACAAAATGATTTATAGGTTGAGACACTTTGAAGCAAATTTGTCCAGCACTGCCAACATTTCCATCTAGTGAAAGCAAATCTTAGCGTTTCTGTTTCCAATTATTGCTGCTCATCAAACAGCATTGCATGGAGCCTAACTAATATCTTTGCATGAATTTGAATCCTTAATATAATATTGGTAAAGTGGATATTTTTCTGAAACCCTTTTTCTTTTAATAAATGAAATCATCATTTAAAAAACCTGCTCTTTGTATTTACTCAGGTTATCTTGGTCTAACAATAAAATTTGTTTGCTGATCGGAAACACTTAAGTCTGAAAAATGTGCAAAAAAAGTAAAAATTCAGGACGGGGGCAGATACTTTATGACAACACTGTACATTCTCACCTATGTACTTATCAACTGAGACACTTTTCCAGTCGGTTTTTCCTGTGTTGTCCTACGTAGATTGCATTCTCCTGGTTTTCTTTTCATTCTAGTTTTCTTTATAGATTTTGTTACATAGTTATTAACTTTTATACAGTTTTTCTTTTGGCTTTGCTCATCGCCTGCTGCTCACCTGGTTTGTTTGCCTCACTGAATGCCTGCATTGCCTGCATTTCAAAGATTTCCCTATACAGATGATTTTGAGCCTTAATAAACATAAATGCAAAATAATTTTACCATATAAAAACGCAACTCCTCTACAATTGCCATGAAGAGGTTAATTGGCTATGGGCCCAGAACTGTTTTTGTTTTTCAACCAGACTGTAAATGTGTTTATTTCTTCTCTAAAGTCGAGTATTTTATGATGATTTCTGGCGGCAGACTACAAAAAAAGGCCATTAGAAGATCTGCAGTTTTACGCCGGCGTCATTTTTCAGTCCCGGAGGTTGCCACCGAGTCTGGAGCTGCTGTCTGATGACTGTTATCTTATTCTTCTATTGCTCTTGATTTAAACAACTTGATTAGTATTGATGTGATTTTAATGTACTGGCTTATTCTATCCCGTGTTTCATTTCATCTGTGCTGATTGGCTTGTTTGTAAATGCCAAAATCAAACCCATAAAAGTGTTAAAAAAAAAAGGAAAATGTTTTGACAGACCAAACTAGACAGTGAAAAACAAATCTTCAGAGCTCCTCTTCCATCACCGGCCTCTTCTGTCCTCTCAGTGTTCAGAGGCTATTTTAATCATTAAAGGCTCAGGAGTGCTGTGGGTGTGTGTGTGTGTTGGTGCTCTGATTGAAGGGCAGCCATTGAAGAGTATGGTTTCGTGGTCTGGACTAACAGTATGCAGGATGCCATACAGGCCTGGGCTGACACAGCTGCACCACACCAAGATCATAGCGCATGTGGTTAATGGGTGGGTGTGGGGAGTGGAGGTTGTGGAGATGGAGAAGCAGCGTGTGGGTAAGGGGATGTTAAAGCATCACATTATAGTATGTAGATGAACCCTAATTCAAATTCTTAATTTAACAGTTCTCACTGGGACTGAGAACTGCCCAGTATGGTCTGTGCTGTAGTCAACTCAAAGGAAAAACAAAGAGGCACCCTCATTTTCCTTTGGATCTAATTTGTCATCTTTTTTTTCTTACAGAAAAATACCATAAAACTTTCGGACTTTCAGAACTGGAGACACTGCAATGTCTTGACAATCATCAGTATTGCAAATAGGTGCGAGTGTAAAGTTCTTTGACTCTAAACCTAGAAGCCTTAAACGATACTCGACTTAATTTTGGCCTGCCTTTCTTTTATGCCAGCTCCATGGTCTAATAGATGTCTAATCTGTTTTCTTCCTAAGACTTTGTCTTTATCGTCGTGAACGATTATTAAATATCAGTAAGGGGTAATTTTCAAGGGAATGGTCAAATAAAATTTAGTCATGTGGTCATTTTTCCTTCTCAGAAAATGTCAGTGATGCAGGGAGCCTGTGCCTTTACTGGAAAAGGCTCACATGTCGTAGGAATGGATCGACCAAAACCCCATTATTGTTGTTATAAAGGGAATATAATTGTTGCACTTTCACAGAGCAAAGCTACCCCCCCCCCAAAAAAAAAACAAAAAAAAAAAACAGGACCCACACTAGAGGCAGTGTGGCACTGCCCAGGGAGACAACCTCAGAGAGCAGACTGGCCAATTTTTATTAGTTTTTTTCTTTTTTTATGGGCTCAGTCACAGAATTTTATGCTTGAACCTCATGTCAACAAGCACAGGAAGAGGGTAAATAAATCTTGTTTGTCAAGGAAAGTGTGTTTTGTCACATTATAAAGTGGTTATTAAAGGTTTGAACACAGATTGGAGGCTTTCTGGATGGAGTTTGTCTGGTTCCTTCAGGTGTTTCATGTTTTTTTCAGGTATTCTGGCTTCCCTGCACAGTCCAAAGACAGGCGCTTTAGTCTAATCAGTGAACCTCAGGGGTGTGTAGATCAATCCAAATATTGCTGGTAATGCCGTCAGATCAATACCAGTGCCATAGGATCGATACTTTTTTTCCTATCCTATAGATTTGTCTTCTGGAAATGAAAATGTAGACCTCAAACATCCACTATGAAAAATGTCTGGACCCATTTTTTTGTTGGCTGTCACTTTTGTCTAGAGACTGTAGAACATTTAATCAACCTAAATTGACCCAAAGTGCTTTGGAAACTGGGACATTTACATTACAAGTCTTCAAAGAAACTGCTTTCAATATATAAAAAGGTGAAAGGTGAATTGTGTTAAGTAATTATTGTGGCATAGAATAAGATGCTCTGTCAAGATATGGTTGTAAGATATGACTTGAGTGGTCAGTACAGGACTAGCAAAGCGCTACATAAATGCAAATATATTAAGCTGAAAATTAAAAATTAGAAGTGACACAACCTGAGATAGTCATATGCTTTCAATAGCAAAAAATTATATATATTATATAACCACAAAAAAGAAAACACTGCCTGCTTTAGACACTTAAAAACTGAGTTTAAAACATAATCAAAAATGCATTTACATTTATTCATGAATCTTTTAACTACATTAAAAATTAATAACTGAATCTGTGCAGTAAGGAAAGAACCATGCTCAAAACATACAATAAGTAACATTTCTGCATCAAACATATTACTTAAGTAGACAGTATAATGTAATCGGATGTATTTTGTGTTAATTTATCTATCGATCTATTTATCCATCGGCATGCTTTATTAACCCTGGGGATTTAAAATATTACTATTAAAGATAGAAGAAGGCAGTCAAAGTGTGAGGTTAAAAAAAGGTTCAAGTAAAGGTCTGTGCTTCTCTGCTGTTTCTGTTGCCGTCCAGCATAAATAAAATTCAAGATTCATCTCCTGGCAATATCTATATGTCCTGTAAGTCTGAGGCTAAGGTTGTAATATGATTAAATGAATTGTGCATTTTTGATTTTTATATTTCTAAGTGATCATTTGATTTATAAGAATTCAGAAAAAAATTAAAACATTAAAAAGAAACAAAAAACAAACACCACACCAACTCTTTTATAAAGCTAATGGTGAATTAACTTAAAAACGTATAAGATTGTTAGAATAATTTATCATTAGATGGTTGTATCGAGTGATTTTCTTTAAGATTTTGTAAATGAAAACACCAGAAATTCAGAGAAGCGCAGTAGAAAATAAAACAGAGCCTGTTTATTAGTGTTATCAAAGCGATCCACTGATGTCTCCCCGCTTACAGACAGTCCACTCTCTGCTTCCTTCCCTCAGCAAAAGCCCCCCCCTGCTCTCCCAGTGAGTGGCCCATTGACATACCAAGGGCCGCTTTCAGCGTGCCTTCATGTCTGTGGCTCTTTTTAGCAGCCTGCGTCTCCAGCGAGTGTGGCCTGACAGAGGACGTTTTCAAACCAGCTCTGACATTGATGAAACACCTCCGGTAGAGTCCAGGAGCTGTAGTTAAACACACCGCAGTGAGAGTGCTGACTGAGACCATGAATCTATGTGTGTGTCTCTGTGTTTATGACTAAGTAGTTTTTCAAGAGTCGTTTGGCAAACAGAGGTCTATTTGATGCATGAAACTTTGAATCCACACTTGCACTTGGAGAAAACATTTTTCCAGATAGCTGCCAAATGCAATTTGATGTTATATATATTTGGAATAACAGTCCGATTGTCCGACTTTTAGAGGAGCAGGATGTATTTCTTTTTCCCCATTTATGCTGAATATTATGGATTGAATGAAAAGTTGTGACAGCGGCAAACTAATCTTACTTTTTAAATGAATCATTAAAAGTGTGGAAGCCTCATCATATTCACAGGTTAGAGGAGGGCTTGACAGATCAGACTGAAAGTGGAGGTGGTGGTTTACTGTACAGGTCTCATTAAGAGCTCTGGAAGAATATGAGGCAACAGGAAGTTGGTTCTGTTGTAGTGTCCTGCTCTGCCCTGCTTCATGCCATGGTCTGCTCTGTCTCAGCCTGTGTGTGTAGATGCTGAAGGAGATTGAGTGTGTGAGAGAAAACACATACACACTCTAAACTCAACAATACCACCTAAACCCCTAACCCCGAAACAAACCTACTCCCAATTCTAACACTTGAAATGACCACCAGTCAAAATGCACTTCATTGCAAGCATGAAAGCCTTAATTGGTCCTCATAAAGGCAGAAGATTATTTTTACACAGGCACATGCGTGCATACTAGGAGCAGAGCAGTAGTTTCCTGGTTGTGGAAGTGAATGTGACTATTACTGGGCTTTTAATGTCTCCAGATTGCAAGCCTTGTTCCTGCCCCCGCATCCGCCGGCACTCCTCCGTCTACAACTGTGAAATTGGGACCATGTGTTGTTGCTGCAGTCCTCCTTCTCCTTTCTGGACTCCTTTTTTTTGCCATCTTCCTAAATTGGGTTTTATCAGCATCCCTCAGATTAAGAAGCACTGCTTCTCAGTCTCATGCTCACCTTGTTCTTCAGGTGTTTCCTCACTTTATACTCACTCTGTACAAAACACAGGGATTAAAATGCAGTTTTTCAACCTCCCCACACCTGTGCTGTTGCTGTCCCTTCACCCCCATCTGATCACAGAGGACGGCTGTCCCTCCCTGGTTCTTCCTGTAAAAAAGAGTTTTTCCTTCCCACTGTCACCAAGTGCTTACCCACAAGGGTATTATTGTACCCCTTATTGTATTGTATTGTATTATTGTAGTGTCTTTGCCTTATAATATAAAGTGTCTTAAGGCTCAAGTCTTAAGGCTTAAGGCTCAAATGCCTCGATTTGAGTGGCTTAGAAATTTCTGACTCCTGCTTTTCTGTTCCCTTTGAGAGATCAGTTTAAAAAAATCACTTGGAATATAGAGATAGGAATATTATGGTGGCAGAGATTGCTGACAGAGGAGAGGAGAGAACATCCAGGCTAAAATGAAGCAGCCAATGAAGGGGGGTGAAAGGAAAGCTGGTGTTTATGTATTGGTGAGTGTGTGTGTGTTATTAGGGGTTGCTGAGGTGCAGAGGTCACATCTCGCCAGGATGCAGGGGTCAAGTTTATTTTTCCTGCAGAGGAAAGGGAAGGAAGAGGGTCAAGCAAAAAAAAAAAAAATCTCCTTAATAATATGGATCATACCAATCTCTTTAACATATTAAGGAGTTATGTATATCTCATTGCTCAGTTATCTTATTTAAATTAGATGTAAGAGTATTATATTTGTTTTGACCGTGGCTCAGGCTCCTAAAACGTATTTAGAGTTAGGTTCATAAGTCTTTGGACACAGTTTTTGTAGTTTTGCCTCCGCACACCACCACAGTGGATTTAAAATCAAACAAACAAGATGAAAATTGAAATATTCCAATGACCGTTTAGAATTTAAAATATTAACAACATGTAAAAATCTAATATTTCATTAAATGACATTTGAATTTGTTGATATGCCATCTTATTTCTGAAGTAAGGGCCATTCATGTGAAAATAATTATTTTCATCACAGGAGGGATTTGAACCCTATGGAAGAGGATTAGGGCCACTGGA
>NW_005187620.1:468054-478368 GCF_000239375.1 Pundamilia nyererei | reverse complement strand
TTAATCTCAGAATTCTGACTTTTTCTCTTTTTACTCTTTCACAGTGTGTCTTTTGTTCTGTCTCCCTCATCCCCAATTGACTGTGGCAAATTGAGCCTGGTTCTGCCAGGCTCAATTTGTTTCTTCCTGTTAAAAGGGAGTTTTTCCTTCCCACTGTCGCCAAGTGCTTGCTCAGAGGGTGTTGTCTGATTGTTATGGTTTTTCACTGCATTATTGTAGGGTCTTTACCTTATAATATAAAGTGCCTTGAGATGACTGTTGTTGTGATTTGATGCTATAACATTTGATATTCTAAACGCCAGAGTATTTGGACATGCATCTAAGGTGGTTGTAGCTCCCACTGTGTCCTACATGTTAGGGAAAACAATCTCATTGTCCTGAAATTGTCTGATTTATTGCTCAGTTAATGAGTTCTAAAGGCAACTTAGAAGCAGTTGTGATTGATAGCGACTCAAGTGCTGCTCTTAATGACTCCTGAAATCTGACTATCTTTAAATTGTGAAGCATCTGTATGCAGTCCTTTTATGTGTTCACTGTGTTAGATAGTGTTTGAGTTAGCTACCATTTTCCAGCTCATCATTTCCAAATCTTTGATCGTCAGTAGTCTGGGTTGGGCTCAGATGGGTGCACAACAGTGCAAAAGCAAAGTGCTGCACACGTTTACCCTATAGTGAGCAGTGCTTAACATCAATATACAGGCGGAGGTGTGTGTGTGTGGGGGGGGCTCAAACACACGGATGCTATCTGTCTGCTGAAGGACTTCCTTCCACTCAGGCACAAAGGCCCTTGAGTTTCAGAGGTTTATCAGGATACTTCTGATACACACTCCACTCATACACAGACGCACAGACTTGCTTTAGCTTTTTCATCCACACACAATACAAACTGAGGCATCTTATTAGTGTCAGGATGCGGTGAATAGCCTCCACCCTAACCCCAGGGTTATCCTCAGAGGTCACAGTATAACATCCTACAGGAAGTACTCACACACACACACACACACACACACACACACACACACACACACACACACACACACACACACACACACACACACACCTTTTCCCCTTCCTTCTCATGTCTACGCTCAAATTTCACAGCATAACATCCTGAAGGAAGACTCATGGGAATGTAGCACATCACAGTGTTAAACTACAGCTCTGTTTCCAGACAGCTCAGGACACCGTGTGTTTCATCAGTCCTTTACTTACCAGCGTTTAGCAGATATTTAGAAACACTGAGCATTAAAGACAAACTGAATGGCGCAGCAGGTCCTCTGTGGTGACAGAGAACTTAGATTACTGATTTATTGGTCGATCTGCCCTCATCTATGGCTACACGCTGTACATAGTGAATGAAATAATAAGACTGCACATAGAAACCGTGCAAAGCTGCTTCCTCTGAAGGGTGTCAGATCTCTCCTTTAGAGATTGCTTGGTTATTCTGGAGAGTAACATCCCATCTGTCTTCCTTCAAATGGTGCCTCATATCTTTACCTTTGCTAGATGTAAAAACACAAAAAAGTAGCAATACATACTTTTTACCTTTAGAGCTTCTGAAATGGTAAATGTGACCTAAACTAAGAAAACGGTTTGTGTTTTCTCATTTTAATTTATACAAATGCAATAACTCCTGCATCTGTTTCAAAACGTAGCACTTCAGTAGACAAAGAGAGAGACAGAGAAGAGGAGGAAAAATTAGTGGATAAATTAAGACAGGGCACGACTCCAGCCTCATTTCTGTCCTTTGGCCACAAAACACCATCAGTGTTGAAATTTGTCTAAAGCAGCTCCTTTGTCTATTTCCACCTGAAAGGAATGGAGGCTGATAAGGATTAAAATTGCGTGTGTCTCTAACATAGGACAAAACAACAACCCTGAAGCCATTCCTGTAATCTCTCTCAATTTCCCTCCCACTCAATCATCCTTTTCTCTTGTTCCCCTCTCAATAACTCTGTCTTCCCTCCAAGAGTCACATCAAAGAGCAGAGGGCTATCAGCGCTGTGAGCTCTGTGTGTGTGTGCTGGACATACCACAGCTTATCTCTGTGTGAAGCAGACCTCTTCCTGGTTTATCTGTCGCCATTAAAAAAAAAAAAAGGAAAATAATGTAAGAACAAAACTCATCTAGCCCAACAAAGAGCAAATCTAAATCAACGCTGGTGCTAAATATCAGGATTCTCCTCCTGTGGAGTATTTCTTTTTACCTCTAGTAGCTCATGTCCAGGCTGATACTTACACACTCAGGAGCGGAAAATGGTGCAGCTACAGTGTGTTTTTGATTAGCATGGATCTGATATGATATGATAAGGTTAAGCTATTCACTTGTTGTTTACAGATGTGCCAGAGAGGAAACGGCCGCTTGTTGAGCATCTTAACTGTTTGGCAAAAAGAAGAGTGAGAGATACGATCGCTCTTTGTTCTTCTTCTCGAGGGGAAGCTCAAAAAACCAGCTGTATGTTCTTCAGGCTGACCATCACTACATATCACAGCTGAGTGAGAGTTTGCATTCATTACTTTTTTTCCCATTTTCATTGCTTTCTTAGTGTCCCTGTAGACTTACAGTGTGAATCATCACTTGTACAAATATCATGGAAAGAACCATCCATCCATCCATCCATCCATCCATCCATTCGCTCATCCTGTTCAGGGTCACGGAGGTGCAGGAGCCTATCCCAGCTGCCATAGGACGAGAGGCGGGGTACACCCTGGACAGGTTGCCAGTCTGTCGCAGGGCTGGAAAGAGCTATAAAAGTGGAATTTTACCTCCATCTTCACAAGAATAAATGTCTCGACAAATTCATCCCAAAGTCACGTCTTAGGTTTGCAAAGTTGCATCTGAACAAATCACATGTCTTCGGGAACAATGTCCTTTGGACAGACGACAGGCAACATATGAGCACAAACACCTCATAGCAGCTATTAATGGTTGCAGGGTGATAGTTGGGGCTTGTCCTGCAGCCACAGGACCTGGGCACTGATGCTACTTGATAAATCTGACTCATTAAGTCAACCATGATCTCCTCCTCGCTTTCTTCTCCTATCTTTTGCCAATCTGGCCTTCACCACATCCACACAGATAATAGTATGAATAATAAAATAAAATATAAAACAGTGATCCTCGAGGCAAAGCAAATTAGTTTAGCACACCAAAGCACTGAGACCATGATTTTGCTGGACAGATTAAACACAAACAAACAAATCAGGATTTAGTTTGATTGAAATGCTGTGGTGGGACATTAGGGAGGGCTGTGCATTAACAAAAGCATGCAAATCTCAAAGAACTGAAGCAATACTGAAAAGAAGAGTGGGCCAAAATTCTTTCATAACATGTTGGAGACTGATAAAGTCAGAGGGAAAACCATTACCTTAAATTATTGCTGATAAAGGCAGTTCTACAAGCTACTGAATCATGAGGCATAATTAGTTTTCACATGGCTGCATAGGCTCCCGAGAAAACTTTGTTTTTGTCATGACTATAGTTTTAAAAAGTGTTGCTAAAATATTAGATGCATTCATATTGAATTATTGCTTTAGATTATTGTTTTTTTCTTGCTTGTATCTATGTCCTACGATCCTATTGTATGTGGATTGGCTGTAAGGGTTAACGGCCTTTTTTCCCATTTTCCAAAAAAACCCAACCCAGTTTCTTCAGACTCAGACTGGGATTGTCACTTTGAGACCCATCTGTGTTACCTTTAACCAGCAAAAACACTTTATGTAATACTGGTGAAGATGGTAGATGCTGATAACATCATAGCTTTGCCTTTACTTGTGATCTTTTTCTGTATTAAGGCACTGCAGAATCTTTCAATTGCCCAGAACCCATCTCATTATGTTATTTGGTTTTATGTAATCTGCCCACCGGCTTTTGAAGGAATTACAAAGGCCTATTAGGCATTGTTTGCACAGTTTGTAGCATAAATGGAACAAAACTACATAATGACATATTAAAGTTTCTCTTGCAGTAGGAAGAAGATTTGGTTGGTTTTAGTGACATATAGAGTTTATCCACTGGTTGCACGTGACTGTGATTTTGCAAGATATTGAATCAAAAGCAAAACTTTTTTGCATCTTGCTGGAATAAAGACATCTGACAAAACCAAACATGTCAGTAGCTTATTGTCCTGCAGTTCATTGATAGTGATGGGTGACTTGTTAGAGCATCCTTAAAATTCTCCAAATGCCAGAGACCTCTGTTTCTGCAAAAAGGAATGTGAAGTAGATATATGAAATTATTTGAGGGAACAAATTTTAGCACCACAGTGGCTGCGCTCCATCCACACCTCTATGCTGCTTGATAAAGCTGCCCACCTTGAGGACATCTTGACTGGGGGCTTAGGAGGTGTGTGTGTGTGTGTGTGTGTGAGGCGGGGGGCATCTGCTCTTCTGATAGCTGCCTGAAGGGCTACATCACAGGAACATGAGCCCTCTTTGATAAGCAGGCTTGTTGAAGCAGCTGCAGACCATCACTGACCACAGGCAGGGCTGATAACAACTGCTGGGCCACAAACACACACTCTTAAAATAACAGGAGTGCAGATAGAGAACTCAAACACAACACGTACCTACGTTTGTCATCAGCGACCCTCACTAACATAACTGAGTCTAGCGCAATGATACTGCATGTAAACACATTCAAATAAATATCTGAAAATGACATGTAATGTTGAATACATGTGTTAGAAAAGTCTGACTACAGTACATTCATGTAGTTGTAAAAAGCATGATGATATATTAAGTAATCCAAAGTATTCAGAATACGTTGCTCTCATTGAGTAACGTAACGGAATACGTTACAAAATACATTTTGGGGCATGTATTCTGTAATCTGTAGTGGAATACATTTTAAAAGTAACCTTCCCAACACTGATTACCAGTCAGACCTTGATTTCTCATACTTCCTCAGTAAAAGAAACACACAAAATGCACTTTTGTTGTCAGTGCATTGAGAAATCTACTATTTCTGTACCTCATTCTACATGTGTACAGTGACAATAAAAGGCACACAAGCAAACCAGGACAATGGTTTGTCTTCTTGGTTTTGTATTTGTACTAAATTTTTGATTTGATTTCAATCAGTGTTTCCTTTAGTCTTACTCACTCTTTGCTTAGATTTATGCCGCAGTCACACAGGCCTTGTCAATTTAGCGATGACTCCCATCAACCATTAGCAACTGGTTGCCAACCGGTCTCTTGGCTTGTGTGACTGATGACTTAACTTCCTAAGACCTGAACTCTTCCATGGTATTCATTTTTAATTTCTCTTCGATATTTGTGCATATTGGGACCCGATGAATGTAAAAACAAAGAATTACCAGATTTTTTTTTTTTTTACCGGATTTTTGTTTCTGAGAAAAATGAGAGGACAGTGGCACTACAACCTCGAAAGTGGATATTAGACCCTTGTAGAGCAAAATTTATTATTTTGGTCTAGACAACCCAAAATATGATGTCCATATATGTGGACGCCAGGTCCTAGGAGGTTAAATACCAACAACTATTTGGTCAGGTTTATGAAAAGATTGGGATTTGGATTAAATATGCTCCAAATATACTACAAAAATAACATTAAAGGCACTAATGGAGCTTCAATTATGACTCTAATAGGTCCTGGTCAAACTTAAATACGCAGCAAGTTGCCAGGGCAGGTTAGGTTAGGTAAACAAAAAAAAAAAAGCAATGCGTGATGAAAAATATGTGTTGTCACTTGTTTTTCAGGATATTCCTTCCATGCAAACATGGAAAAACAGATTTAGTTCCTTATATGAAGTTCTCCTTTCACTTTGACCTGTAGATCCAGATGTTAAAAGTTTTTGTATTTGCATCCATATTAGGATAAAAAGAGGGAGTGCAATTTTTATTGCATATAAATTGGCCGTGTAAATGCTGACATGTAGCATGGACTATCCAAAAAAATCCCTATATATGTTTATTTTGGAACTGTAACTATGTGCATATACAAACTTTCTTTTGCGATACTAGAAATAGACATCCATACCTATTTGCTTCATTACGTAGCAGATTTATCTTGGCCAAAAAAAAAGAAAGAAAACAAAGCGATGACATCACTCGTTACCAGCATAAGCAGTCGTGAGATACAGTGCTATTTATCATTCTCTGTATCATGACTGCAGATACTGAGAAATGCAGATAAATGTAATGAAAGTCTAACTTTAAGGCTTCCTTAGAATGATAACACAGAGCCAGCAGAGAGGCCTGTAGGGAGGCATAAAGAACCCAAACTTTCCCAATGTCCATGTGAAATACTTTGTCTTTTTTGGAGACTCTGCTTTTGGTCTGCTTACATCATAAAAACAAACGTGACTTTGGTAGATCATGTGATTTTGCAAACACTGACCCAACTGAGAGTTCACACACTCCCTGAAAAACCTGGGCATGTTCCAGTTTTCTAAACCTGGATGAGTCCTAGACTTAAAGTACCCCGAGCAGGGAGAGTTTCCACAGATTTTCTTTCTCACTTGTAGCAGAAACTACTCGATCGTGATCGTGCGAGTAAATGAGCTGCCTGGATGGAGCCACTAGGGGGCAGCACACATGACGGCGACATTCTACAATTAAACGCACCAGACAGTTTGCCGAACTATTCGTACAGTGGTGCAATCAGACTTCTCACAGACTGTATAATAGAGCTCTGGCAGGGTAAAGACCAACTAATGTCCCATCTGACTGCATGAGAGATTTACACTCTAACAAGCAGCTCTATTGGGTAATGTGTAGAAACATTCAGGACTGCAGGGCATGTGTGAAAATTGGTTATGAGTCACCAGGAAAGTGCACTGGTAAAGGAAAAAGACCACAAATTGCAGTCTTAATTTTTAATCTAATTCATGTGTAAAATGGTGAACGGCCCTATTTTTTAAAGCTTAAACAAATCTGCTGGTTTTGCAATCTCTAAAAACCTTTTAATTTTCTCCACACATACAATTACAGACTTGGCCCAAAATCAAAATCAAGATATGAATGAATTTAGTAATCACATTAGTTGCAATTATGTTGTTACTTGCATTACAACAGTTCTTCCATTATCTAAACGCTCAGCGAATAGAAAGGTAGACATCAAACAAACATGCAAACAAACATAAAATTTGAATTTGAATTTGCTTTTTTCTTCCTGTTCTACGGAAAACTAAAAAAGTAGAACTTTGAGAATCACAGATGTCTTCATTCATCAGAGGAGGGAGAGGCAGGGATGCGTTGAAACAGGAAGCAGTGATAGATTTAGGGGGGAGAAAAAGAGGAAACAGACAGGAATCAGTGAAGCGCAACAAATATCTTCGTCCTGTTGTGGAAGAGAAAGTGGTGAGATGGAGAGGGAAAGAAGGGGGAGGCTGTGAAAAGAGATAAACAGGACAGACAGAGAAGCAAATGAAATAGAGAGACAGAGATTTCTCCGCCCGGAACAAAAAGCACATTGATCGGACATGTCAGTGGAGGTGAATGAAAGTTGGAGGAGGGGTGAAGGGGACTGAGAAACTCCTGCCGTCTGTGCAGCAGTGAGGGAAGCAGCCAGAGGAAGCGGGATTCAATCAGACCCTGTCAAGGTCAGTTTGCTGTGAATAGGCCCCTCCACCTGGCTGCTCTTTCAGTGAGAGGATGCATGATGCTGGGGGCCTCATTGAACTGCATGCTGGGAGGAACTTGGCCACTCACAAGACAGCAACTGAGACAAAAGTCTACATCAGTTTACATTTAATGAGAAATTAGGAAAACTAATATGTAACCTATGATAGCAACTCTGTAGGGGGCAGAAAATCAGTCTGATTTGTCACTGCATTTAAATCTACCCTCAGTTTTACTTCAGTCTTTCTTTCTTTATAACTTCATGACATAGTCACTACATGTCTTTAAAACCGTATGGTATAGTTGTATTTAGATATTATCTTTGAGTAGGAAGGAAAGGTTGATTTCCTGGTCCATATACTTTATCCTCAACTTAATCCATAAATATTGGATAGGGACCGAAACGATAGGATTGTGGATACAAGTGACTGGAATTAGGTTATTCTAAACAGTGTGTGAACTCAGTTATTCAGGAGGCTCCCATAGATATTCATTTGCCTCAAGTGTCCTCTGAAAGGTGTTTCAGGTATGTTTAAGAGGGCGGCCATACTGGGTGGTGCAGACACAGTGCAATCTGGCCTTGAGAATGCTTTGGCATCCTCCCAGAAGGAAGAGCTGTGGAAGATGTTTCAAGATGCTGCAGAAAAAGAACTAACAGGGGCTAGAAATACCTGTTGAATCCACCTCATACTATCCTAAGAGAGCACTTTCCTCTCACACTGCAGGTGTAGTTGTGGTTCATGGAGCTTCTTAAAGTAGAACTGGAGGCAGAGCCTTCAGCTGTCATTATCTTATAGTTAAGGCTGGATCAGGAGATCCTGAACCATCACTTAGTTATGGTGCAACAGCCTCGGGCTGCCAGTGGAGTTTTCCTTCTCATTCTCCCTTTTCACCCTCCAGGTGTTTGTACATCACTACTGGATGTCATTACCTTTCACCTTCTCTGCCCAATAGAGCGCACTTTGTTCTCTTCTTCTTTTTCTTTTCTTGTTCCCTTCACCCTGAACAAGTGGTGGTGGATGGCTGCCCCTCCCTTAGCCTGGTGCCCCCGGAGACTTCCTCCTGATAAAACAGAGTTTTTCCTTCCTGCTGTTGCCAAGTGGCTCTCGCAAGGGATCAACTGATTTTTGGAGTTTTCCCTCAAATATGGTAAGGCTATGTACTTGTAATATAAAGCAACTTCGGGTGATTTTATTTGTGATTTGGTGCTATATAAATAAAATCAATTAAACTGAAGAAATCAATCATTTACAGAAACAGACAAATAGTTATATGTGAACATCATAGCTTTGGAAAGATGCTGTATGTACTTATGTCCTCTATGATGCTGGGTGATGTACAGTGTATATACAAAGCATACCATACCAAATAGGGAGGTAAAATATCTATTAATAAATATTATGGTATGTATATATTTTATATGTTTTGGTCTTTTGTCTATCTTCAGAATGATAAGCCTATCAAAAAGACTGCAACATTATAGAAAATGTTCATACAGCCTGCATTTTCTTAAACCTTCAGCAATCACATCTTCCCACTTTGTTTTTGGTTGATGCAAAATGCACAAATGCAGCATTTGTCCAAAGTGCACGCATGAGACAAATTACAAACTGGGCAGAAAACATTTTCAGACAAATTTGGGAACACCAGCAGAGACAAGAACACCTACTAAGAATGGCCACACGAGTTAGCAGCGAGTTAGCTTCATATCACTCAAAATGTGAACAACTTTAGGTCCAAATGAGTTGCACAGAGCCTGCAGCTCAAATCAGTCCACTCTTTAATGCACAAAGTCAAAAAAGAAATAGTCGCAGCCCTTTAGATGCTCTTCCTCACTACTTATTCATTTGCCTCCAAACACAGTCAGACTCACTGATTCAACTGTTACAGTCTCATTTGCCTTTTAAAGCCGGCTGGAGCAGATTTAAGACTTAAATTTTGTTAGCTGTCACAGAGAGATCATGTACTCTGTTAAAAATAGAAAATAAGCACTGACTTTTGTTGTGGGTTCAGTGCGTTTGAACTACATTATTATATTTGGGTGGACTGAATTGTTTTACGGAGAAACTCCAAGTCTCTGTGTGGCTCTTTGTTTGTGTGTGATACTTCAAACACAAGTAGCCCGGGCCACAGTGTTTCTCCATGTGTGGTCACACTATCAAAGACATATTTGCTGCTGGCTACTGTGTAGAGATGAATCAACACTTGTGGTCATTTTCTAGTGTATCTGTTTGTGTATGTGTGTGTGTGTTTGTTCATGAATGAGTCACGTAAAGTGATTTTTAACCAACCCATGAATATGAGCTACAGATGTGTGTGTTGTAGTTATGTGCGTTTAGTTCATTTTTAGCTCAGTTTTGAATGTTTTGACTCTTCTAGAGAAGCTTTACATGATTTAACAAGTCAAAAATAACTCCTGTGCGTCACATGGCAGCAGCTTAATGCTTTTAAGCATGTAGACATGGTCAAGTGAGCATCAAACTCGGTAATAAAGGTGTGACTTTGAACACGGCATAGTTGTTTGGTGCCATATGGCACTTTAATGTGGCATGACTGCTGGTCTGAGTAATTCAGACACTGATGATCTGCTGGAATTATCCCACACAACCATCTCTAAGGTTTACAGAGAGGTTGGAAAAAGAGAAACTATCCGGTGAGTGAGTGGCAGTTCTTTGGATGAAAATGCCTTGTTTAGTCTGTTATTATTATTATTATTAGTAGTAGTTGTAGTT
>NW_005187620.1:466752-467965 GCF_000239375.1 Pundamilia nyererei | reverse complement strand
ACTATCAGACGGCAACTGAGACTGAAGGGCTTCAAAAACAAAAAACGTCCTCAAAGACCTCGTCTCCTTGAACGCCACAGAACTAACCGTTTGGACTTTGCAAGAGAGCACCAAACATATGACATTGAAAGGTGGAAAAAAGTTGTATTCTCTGATGAGAAAAAAATAACCTTGATGATGGTTTCCAATGTTACTGGCATTACAAGCAGATCCCACCTGAGATGTTTTCTACATGCCACAGTGAACAACGGAGCCTCAGGAGGTGCAGGGGCGTCAAACGACCGCTGGCTGTGTCCAGATGTTGCAGAGAGCATCCCTCATGACTGAGGGCCCTCGCCTGTGTGGTAACGACTGGGTTTTTAAACAGGACAATTCTACAGTACACAAGGGACTTCTTTGAAGTGAATAACATCACTCTTTTGGACCATCCTACGTGTTCCCCTGATCTAAATCCAATTGAGAACCTTTGGGATGGATGGCAAGGGACGTTTACAAAAATGAACAACAGTTTGACACAGTAGATGCCCTTCGTGCGGCTGTCTTCACCACTTGGAGAAATCTTCCCACTCACCTCATGGAAACACTTATATCAAGCATGCTGCAAGGCATTTTTGAAGTGATCAACAATAAGCGTGGAGCTACTCATCACTGACTTAATGTTTGGAACTTTGATTTCTGTTTTGGGCGTATTGCAGGCTTTTTTTGGAGGTGTGGTCCTAAACTTTTGATCAGCTGTAAAACAGCATGTTTCATTTTAAGCTTTGTGCTCAAAAAAATGTTTTGCCTCACTCACATTTCCTCTTGTTGCATGTTGAAGCTCTACTTGGAACCTTGTTAAGATCCAACCATGCAAAATATGATTTTTTTTCCATGCTTCCAAGTGGTCTTAAACTTTTGATCGGGACTGGGGTAGCAATATATTTTTTATTTGAGTTACTACTGAATACAGAATAAAGAATTTTAAAAAGTGCCGCAGGCCTAATACTACTACTTCTCCTACTAATAGTAATGATAATAAATATTTTTTTGAACTCTTCTCGTGATGTCTGGATCTCAGCAGGCAGACTATGGGCTTCTTCTTCTTCCTTCTTTAAAAGAGATTTCATTTTTGCTCCAACACATCGCAGTGTCGTGATGCCCCAAAAGTGCATTTCACAGCAGCAGTTATTGTGCTTCCCCCCCCCAAAATCATATGAAGTGTTAACAATACAAA
>NW_005187620.1:432890-466326 GCF_000239375.1 Pundamilia nyererei | reverse complement strand
CACACACACACCTTCTGTCTGAAGGGTTTTCCTTGGCTGCATCTGCGTCACGGCACTACCACACAGACCTGGAATCACTTATGTCGCCACACATCCATAAACCAACACAGGAAAGACGCGTGGCACCACGAAACTACACGGTTCAACACTCAGGCCAAGAGCTCAAACCGCTTCCATACTGAAAGCTGCAAATCAGCTCTGTCAGTGTGTTTTTAAAAAAGGAGGATTATGTTGCTTGCTGCCTTTGAGACTTCATGTTATTTCTGTTGGTAAAGTCCCCAAACACACACTTCTTGTTTGTATCTTAACATTTTTAGTATTGAAAGTCTTTTATTACCAGTCGTTTATATACATTCAAAGATATTAAAAACATAATGATGACCCTGTAAATATCATTTTAGTGATCATTAAGTCATCAACGCTGTAGGTAGATCAGAGAAATCTGATAAAAAAATCTTACATTTCTGGGTGATTTTGCACCAGATAAATGTTTGAAAAGCTTTATTCTTAAGTTGAACTTCTACTTCATTTGCACAAAGTTTCACATCATTATGGTGTCATTAAAAACACAACTGAAACTCTACTGTGCACATGCATCAGTGCAACAAAAACGTACCAACTTGCCCATTATAATTATCTCTGAGAGGAAAGGGCAGGACGACCACTAACTTGAATGTTACCAGAGCCACTCTAGTTACTATCAATTCCACTGTGTAGTAACTTAATACATTCCAGTGAAATTGAGCAGTGAATGGATGTAAATGGTTGAAATGAATTATTCACACATGCTATATGTTTTTGCAAATGCGGTACTGATAGTTTATCCTACCTGAAATAAAAACACACTTATGTATATCGTTTAACTTTTCCCATGTTTCACCAGTCACATTAGTGTAATAATAGGATGATTAAGAGTAGGAAAAATCTGATTTTTTTCAAGAGGTTGATCGTATGGCGCCAATTTATAAATGCACAGAATGACAACATGTGGCATTCAGTCTGAGTCAGAATGCACAGATGAGCACAACTGATCTGTGATGTGACTCTTTAGAACAGCGACTAAACTAGTTACCAACTGGTTGTGTTCTGGTTATACTCCTGTATAACCATACTGCAACCACTACATCACTATATATGGGGGAATTTCTGCTTCAAATCTATGAGGTTTATGGCTGGACAGCAACAGATTTGTATTTTAGCCTATTTATTAGTTAATCGCCATATTATCACAAATGGATCGCATGTAACTGATGCCCTGACCCTTTATATCGCAAACTGACAGCACTCTGACTTTCTGTTATTGCCATTTTATCACTGTCGATACATCAAATTCACTTTGAAGATGGCAGCTGACTGTGAGTGGTTGCAGACACGCTTCTCATCTTCGAAGCGGGCATTTCAAAGGCAATGACGTGGCTCATTGCCTTTGTTCTTTGCACGCAGTCCCATAATTCTGTCATCGTTTTTGTTATGCTGCAGTCTTCACTGTTTTCCTAAGTGTGTCTGTAGCATTATAAAGCCAATAACTCCTCCTCCAAAAAAGCTAATGGTTAAGAAAGGATTTATAACAGGACAGAAATTTAGAAATCTAAATGGTTTAAAGGAGCTTCTGGTTCTGTGACAAATTAAATAAATAAAAAAAATCAAGTATGTGTGTTATCCAAAATGTTTTGGGGCTACAGATGTGCCGTACTGACACTCAAAGCTCAGACAGTGGGAGTTACAGAATTATACCACAGATTTATATTTAAGATTTTTCGAGCGTCATCTCTTCCTCAACAGGTCTCTGTAATATTAATATTAATATAACAGTGCAGGTTTGCCTTTCCTGTTCAGTTTCACCATTGTCTATTTTTAGATACTGATATAAAAATAGCTTCTTAACTTACACTCAGATGTTTCCAAACCAAAACCACATTTCCTAAAAATCCTTTCACTTCCTGTCTCTGAATGGGACGCTGCTACTCACCTTCCAACTGCAGTCAATATGTTATTTCAAAGACAAAAACACTCCCAATCCAGAGTCTCCAGCTGGATTTAACTAAGCAAAATATGTAAGTCTTTCACTGGACTGGAGACGGAGGTCCAAAGGATGAGGTCATCTGACTACCTGAATTTACTGAAGTTTTTTCCATCAATAGATTTCTTATTCCCTGATGGTGCAGGCATATTCCAAGATGACAATACCAGGATTCATTGAGCTCAAACTGTGAAAGACATCATTTTCACTGATGGACTGGCCACCAGCGAGGGCTTAACCTTATTGAGAATGTCTGGGATGTGTTGGAGGAGACTATCCACCTCTCCTATCATCAATACAAAAAGTTAATGCATATCTGGATGGAAACTAATGTTGCGACATTGCTTAAGCTTATTGATGGATGTGGACTGTTGTCATAGCTAATGGTGGTCCAGCAAAATCTCAGAGTGTGTGACTTTTTTATGTACAAGAGGAGTGTGTGTGTGTGCTCTGTTTAACAGAACAAAAGGTTCCCCTGTTGTTCTCCCAGAGGACCAATCAGCCGCATTGCAGCTGTGCTGTCTCCGCACATTGATGACAACATGTCACTTATCCACACACACCTAACTATGGCCCAAAATACGTGGAATAGTGCACATGTGCAAACAAGAGCACACTGACCCCTGACCTCTTTGACCAGAGGGCCTCCTAGGAGAGTTCAGCTGGTCAGCCTGGAGCACCTGCCTCCCATTTCTAGCCAATCAACTACACACACACTGACCAATAGCAGACTGATGGTGATTCACAGCCTAATTGTTCTTTTTCATGTCTTCCTGATTTCTTGGTGAAAAGAGGTTTTGTACCGGATAATTAATACATACTTATAGCTTTTAGAGACATTTGAAAACAGGATAACACTAAGCAGCAGATGGGTATAAACAGAATTAGAATTACTGAAATAGAAACAGAATAGTTCAAATTCAGTAGCCACTGCTTATGATGAATGATCAGGAAGCACATATGAAAAGAAATGATCACTATGATCGATTCATAGGTATCCAGGACCTGATCACTGTCATCAAAATAGTATCTCCTAGTCCTTTTTTCTAGCAGACTATCATTCTTAACTGTTCCATCATACATCACTGACTTTAATGGAGATGTACTTTTTGACAGTTCACAATAATGAAGTAATTTGATTCCTCAGTTAAAAGTGTTACCCATATGTGTTGTCCCCGTTTATATGGACTACTAAGCACATGCAGAAACAAGACTGTGGGGCAGAACAGCGATTGACACATTCAAATGAGAAGCAAACATGCGCTCAACATGCTTTTAAGCTGCTAAAAACATACCAGAGAATACGACAGGAACGCAGTTCAGCAGTGCAGCTAACACACAGCATCGAGCATATGACTCTGTATTGAAAAACCTCAGAAATACAAATCCAACAGCTGTTCATCTTGCATCAAGACTATTGGGAGGAAGAAAGGTGTAGTTCTGAGCTAGCTTTAACTCAGAGCACCCTTTGGTGACAGATGTATGAGCTGTGTCACCTGAGGGAGGCAGGTGAGCAGGGCTAGGGCAGGGCAGGGTGAGGCCAAGTTAGATAAGCAAAGGTCAGATAGGAAAATTTTTCTGTGGAATTGCATTACTGCCATACCAAAAGACAAAACAACAATAATTTAAGATGTGAAAGCTAACTCGTACTCTGTTTTTAGTCAAATAATGAAAGCTTGCCTTTCACATATTTGACAGGTATGAAAAACAGATATCAGTGTGTCCGGATTAATTTGACAGTGACACCGACAACAATATATAAAATAGATGTTTGCAGTCTGCTCTGTATAGAAATATTGCACCTGTTTAGCTACAGGCTAACAAAATAAGTCACAAGCACCTTACTCATGTTTGCCTATTTCTTGGTGCTCCACTAAAGTTGAGTATAATTTGCATACTGGATGCTACTTTTGTTTGGCAGCACTTTGCATGTTCAGACAGTACTAAGACTTTTATTTGAAGAATGGTGACATAAGGCGTGGCAGCCAGTGATGGATGTCAACAGAAACAACCACGCAATACTGGCACATCATGGGAGTTTCATTCGAGCACTTTTCAGCTTTGAAAAGAGCTAATAGGAAACAATATGATGACAGAAGCTTCTGTTCGGGGGTTGTATGTGCAGGAAAACATGGCATTGTTCATGCTTTTCGAGGCATCTACAGCTACTCAGTCTGAAGACAATGGAAAATTCTCACTGTGGTCTAAATAGTTATGGTTTGTTGTTTTAAACGTTGCAGTAACCCTTGTACTTTTATATCTGTAAAAACGGACCGACTTCCTTTAGAAGTTGAAAGTGAAGTCAGGTGATCTGAAAGTTGTGCAAGTTAAAAAGGCAGTCAGCTGATCCTGATGAGCTGCTGCGTGTAATTGTCTCCCTTCACGATGACAGATCTAATTATCCAACATTCCTGCCTCCGAGGCCTCAGTGAACCCAGGTAACTACACCTGTAATTAACTGTTTAAATGGGGACTATTCCTTTAAATAACACCACCCTCTGTGTGGCTCAGACTGACACTGGCATTATCTTTAATGGGGGTCTGTTATGGTTTTCTTTAGTTTCTTGGTGAATGCGAACACTAAAAAATTTAACAAATAATCAAGCAACTGTCGAGCGATCCATATTAGCCAGAAGCTCAGGCTTCAGGCTTGTACTGCTTCTTTTCACATGTGTGATGTCAGAGAAGGGGGATATCCTTAATATGTTCATGTCCAACCCATCTGCTTTTCAAATCTTCTGCTTTTGAGGCGCAGCCAATCGGAAGAAAGTTGGATAAAGAAAACTCCAAAAACAAATAAATAAAAAAGCTAAAAATGTTGTAAAGTTCTAAATTTGCCTTTATTTGGTACAAAATCCATGTAATGTAATTTAGGGAAAACAAAAGAACGTTACTAACAACTACACATTAGAAGAATTTCAGTTTTCCGTCATTACTAGATGGATAAATCTCATCTAACACACTTTCACTGCCTGCTTTGGTCCTTTTTAATACCTGCTGAATTGCTAATCAACCAAAATTATATAATCAGCCAATCACACGGCAGCAACTCAATGCATTTAGGTATACAAGACAACCTGTTGATGTTCAAGTTGAGCAGCAGAATAGGAAGGAAAAGTGACTGAAGCTGTAGGATTAACAGGAGATAAAAAAAAAAGAATAAAATATTGAGTGGGCAGCCGTTCTCTCTGTGAAAAAAACCTTGTTGATGTCAAAGGAGAATGGCCAAACTGCATGGAGATGATAGGAAGGCAGCAATAACCCTTTTAAGCAGTCTTTATAATCAATGATCTCTCAACATGCAACATATTGAGCCTTAAAGCAGCTACAGCAGCAGAAGATCCACAAGGTGCTACTTGGCTAAGAACTGGGAACTGAGACAATAGAAGATTATGTAAATGTTGCACGAGTCTTGATTTCTTGTAATATTTGGGCAACAGTGTCGGAACTTTGTGTGACCAACATGAAAGCGTGGATCCATCCTGCCTTGTATCAACCGTTCAGTCTGCTGACTGTGGTGGAATTGTGTGAGGACGTTTTCTTGGAACTCTTTGGGGCGCTTAGTACCAACTCAGCATTCTTTAAATGCCACAGCCTAACTGAGTATTGTTGCTGATCGTGTCCATCCCTTTGTGGACTTGGATCAAAGTGTACCCATCTTCCGATGGCTGCAGCAGGATAACACACCATGTCACCAAGCTCAGATCATCTCAAACTGGTTTCTTGAACATGACAGTGAGTTCATTTTTCTCAAAATGGTCTCCACAGTCACCGGCTCAATCAAAATTAGTCCACGACCAGTCAGCAAAGTGTCTAAGATATGTTTTCAGCTCCTTGTTGGATTGACACAACAAAGAATTAAGGCAGGTCTGAAGGCAACTGGGTAGTAGGCAAAGTGTATGTATGACTGGTGTCCTAAGAAGGACTAAATCATGATTTTACCGTAAGGTGAGGCTAACTGCTACCTTTCTCCCTCGTTGGTAGTGTGCAGATGACACTGATGAAAGTGGAAGAGGAACCTGGCAGCCAAAATCAATGCACTAGAAATTCACGTAGGGTTTTCTGAGGGTGGTATTTATGTGTAGCTAGGAGATAAATAACACTTTTTATATTACATATGGATCTATATGAATACAAATCTAGATTAGTGTAGCTTCAACAAGTATAAAACCCTCTCTGTCTGCAGGATTTTTCCTAATAAGTAAGACTAGACATAGTACCGGTCTTAATGTTGAGAGTTGGTGATGGAGGAATTTTTTCGTAAATAATTTCCCTATTATTTATCTTAAAGTAAACAATAGGTGTGCATGTGCTGCATCAGTGCATCGGTGTATTTATAAGACCACAGCCTAAAATGGATTCTAAGATTTGATTAATTAAGTGGAGTGTTTTCACCTCTTGCACATACTCCAGCTCAGACAGTCCTCCCACCTTCCTGCTGAACTGGCGGAGCCATTAGCTAGCCTCTTGCCATAAACCTGCGACAAAATAGCAGCTCCTAATTGTTGAGTTTAACGCCTGGTGATTACAGGGGCTTATAAAAATCCCTTATGACAGGGAAGCCCCCTCCCCCCACCACCACCTCTCATACACATACACGCACACACACACACACACACACATACACACACACACACCTCCCTTCATTCCTCCATGGCCACACAGGGCGCCAGTGCCAATCAGCAAGTCTAGTTTTTAACACCATCTTTTTTTTCATTTTACAGCCCCAAATAGGGAGGAGAAGTCTAGTCTCATTTAGCCAACAGAGACCAATAAACACAGAGAGAGTAAGATTAATTAACCATTTACAACCAAGGGAGGAGGCAGGCTGGGTAAACACCGCTCACTAAATCAGCTGGGATGACTTGAGCTCCCTGCTCCTCACCTCTAAAATACCATGTCAAAATACTACAAGCCAAGAGGGACAAAAGTGAAAGGATCCAATAAAAAGAATTTCATACCTTTATTTTTTATAGTAGATATTAAACTCACTTCTTAAGCATTGCTCACTTGATGGCTTATTCATTCATTCATTCAGTGTCCTGTTACAGAAGTGAGAGTGCAGAGATATTAAATCTGCTCCGTGTCTTATCGTCTTGTGGAAGTTTAAGGGATAATACTCATGTTTACGTTTTGTCTCGTCTCCATTCTTTACGATTTGCCTTGGCACATTCACCACAGATGTCAGAGCTTACTTTTCCTCTTCACAAACATTCAAAGCAGGTTGTGCACATTCATTGTATAAAGATGTTTTGGTTTGTTTTGGTGCGTTCCCTCAGAAACAAACATGCCACCATACAAACCTGCCCAGTACCTTTTCATTTAGGGTATCATTGTTTAAGCCTAATTTGAAGTTTGTACTATTATACAGAATTACATGATGTATCACTTTCTAAACCTTTTCTGCCATGTCAGCGAATGTCAGTACAGTTGAAGACGTAAAGGCAGACACTACAGCTTTGAAAGATTACTTTCAGGAGACATTTGGTCTACCTGATATGCAACATGACTGGAATCCAATAATTTAAAAGAGTCCTGATGGAGAAATCAAATTCACACATTTCTTACATTTGTCATTTAAAAAGAGAGCTACACACTTACCTTTTCCTGATTAAGCCTTATACACTGTTACTGTTGTCAATTTTTTATCAACCTTATTCCTTTGATATTTGTGCTCGTACTCATTTGAGTAGGAGTACCAACTTTCATCTTCTTCTTTTCTTTTCTTTTTTTTTTTAGGAAACACAGAGACAGAGGAGACTGGGAAAATTATAAAAGAGGATTTCTAAAGCTATCTCCTTGTAAAATATTCACTAACAACGAAGCAAACGCTCCTCCTCCTAAATGACCAAACCCTCATTTTAAACCCAAACTATAACTAAACCTTTTTGAGGTATTTCTTAATCTTTATGTGAGATTCTAGAGCAGGGGTCTCCAACTCCAGGCCTCGAGGGCCAGTGTCCTGCAGGTTTTAGATCTCACCCTGAGTCAACACACCTGAATCAAATGATTAGTTCATTACCAGCCTCTGGAGAACTACAAGACATGTTGAGGAGGTAATTTAGCCATTTGAATCAGTTGTGTTGGATCAAGGACACGTCTAAAATCTGCAGGACACCGACCCTCGAGGCCTGGAGTTGGAGACCCCTGCTCTAGAAGAGGAGGTTTGGCGTTCTGTAGTTATTGAGTTAGTAGAGCACTGGCGATGTTTACGCTCTGTGCGCCTCAGCACTCTGTGACCCTGCCTCTTCAGTTTGTGGCTGAGTTGCTGTGTTTCATCAGTGCTTCCACTTTGCAATAACACCCAGCACAGTTGATCGTGGAATATCTAGGAGGGAAGATATTTCACAAACTAACTTGTTACCACAGTGGTATGTTATTACAGTACCAAGCTTATATTCACCGAGCTCTTTACAAAGATCCGTTCTCAAGGGACTCTCATGGGACTCAAACCACCTGAATTCAGACATTAAGAGACTGTTGCTATTATTGTCCATATATGTATAAATACTGGCAATGGCATTGGCCTCTTGTATAGGCTACATTGCACACTCTGCATAGATTAAACAAAGAAGTATAGATTAAGCTTAAGTCTTAAACTTAACTTGATGTCACAAAACTAAATAAAACATATAATTTTAATTGTTCCCCCAAAGGGAAAGAGTATGTAATCGGTTCCATTTGTTAGTCTGTTTGTCTACATATATTGAGCTGATTTAATTTTGGTGAAAGTCTCATCAAGTCAACGCCACACCAAATGTAAAAACAGTCTGCATATAATGTATATCTTTTCTTTGAGCTCTTGGTACTTCTCCGGCTTCTCGGGTTCCTTCTTCCTCATGTTGCTGTTATTCGGTATCGCTACGTCTATCACTACAGCTGCTTGTCCACCACTACTATGTCCGGTTAGTTAGCCATCACCAGTCTGTATCTGGAAGTCCCACAGGATCTTAGCACAGGCATTCTCGACCTCCTTAGGGGGCGTCTCCCGTTTTGACCTCGGGACTTCCAGGCCGTACTCGGCATAGATGTTCCTGTATGCTATGCCGGCCACTTGATTATGGCATTACATGTATGCTCCGCTGGTAGCATCTCGCACTCTGCTGTTATGTACTGGATTGTCTCAGGGGCATCTTTACACAGCCTGCACCTGACGATATGGATCGTCTTCAAACTTCAGAATATATGAAGTCTTGGGGGTACATGAGTACCTATGGTTGGCTAAGCATTTGACCTTGACCTTCATTGTTAGCACCCAATGGCAAAGTTGGAATTTAAAAACAAAAAACATACAGAGTAACAAATCATATGAAACAGCATGGAGAAAGCTGTGCAATGCATCTTTTTACGTCATCACACTGTAATAAAAACAACATAAACCTCAAGGTTTTAGTGTAGCTTTGTGTAACCCTTGCTCTAAGTGCTCTTCTTGTAAGGTTTTTTGGTGGGAATGAAAATGTTTTCCTTGAATCTATCCATCCATCCATTTAGGATTGTGGACAGGGCTGGAGCCTTTCCCAGGTAACCCCCGTATTTCAGGTTTTCCTTCAAACCATGAACTGTATATTAAAGATGACATATTAAAGTGACATCACAAGTTAAACTGTTAAGTCACATTTTTGAAACTTTTGTCATCAGCATGAGATGGGTTCGAAGGAGAAAGTAAGGGACACAGCACAGTTACGTGGGAGTTGCTTGTCAAACCAAGATACTCTGCAGAGGTCACAGGTCAAGGATTATTTTCCCATAGACCTTTATGCAATCTGATATCTTTTGAAAACAAGAGGAGCTGCCCCCAGCTGGTCATTAGAAAGAATGAAGGTTTTATTAGGCACTTCATTTTCCTCTCATTTGCTTCTTTTTTCAGCTTTACTGAATGGAAATTTAATTTTTAGGAAATAAAGCAGCCTTACTCCCAAAATAAAGAGACCCCCTCACCACCACGCGCACTTACACCACAGCACACACATGCCACCGATACTCCGACTCTAACTGCAACCTTAAACAGATCTTCATCCTTAATGTTATTTTCTTTTTTCCCAAAAGGAAAGCATTGTTACGCCATAAAAAGATTCATGTCTCCCAAACATGAGTAATACAACTATACTCACTCACACACACACACACACACACACACACACACACACACACACACACACACACACACAAGAGGCCTTTGTTGTCTGTGTCTACCACTGAGTGAGCTGCTCTCACAGCTTCAGTGGAACACCATGAATTTAAACATACAGTACGTGTCTGTATATTTGTGAGTCTGCGAGCATCTCCTGTGTAATTTTATTTCTGTTTTACACAAAAGGCATTTCAGGCAACCTTAACTACACGCTGCACAGATGGGAAAGTTTTTTGGTAATTTCATTTTAGAAAAACAGAGCATCACAAGCTGCTGTTTAAATGAAAAGGCCGAGGGTAGCACAATGCAGAGCCAGGTTTCCCCTCTAATTTTGGCGATGGGTGATGTTTTCATTTTTCACTTGGTCCCACGTGTAGCCTAATTTTATTTTCCAGTTTACATTATTGTCCGGTGAGAGCACAAAGAACCTTTTTTTTCTGGAGATTTACTACAGCCTCATACTTCGAGGGTGTTTTGCTTTGGTTACATGTCTGTTTTCCAGCGATGGCAGGTTTCTGCCTAATGGATCTGGAGGAAAACACTTGTGTGTAGTGGTTGCATGGCATCTTTGTCAGAGGGGTTCTCGAGTCCAAGCTGAAGATGCCTTCTCATTAAGTCGGGGGTGCTGGGCCTTATTGTTGTGCTAATCAGGCACAGATGTGGACACCCCGACTCCGGAAAATCATCCAAGGAGTCTTGACAGCAGATGCCTCTCAGGAGGGAGGGGGTTGGTTTGAAATCCTGGTGGGACCATTATAATTGTTTTTGACAGGGATCCAGTCCAAATATGTACATGCGTGAAAATGAATCAAGCTTGAGCTGTCAACCTCTGAACTGAGATATTTATGATGGTGGTGTGGAGGGAAGCGACGGGTTTCTTTTGTCAGGGATGGGAAAGAAATGATGATTCTCAAGCTTGGATACCCTGGTGAGCCATGAGAAGAATAGATTGAGGGAAAAGTGGGAAAAAATGAGTAAAGTATTTTACTCCCTACTGCTCATGTGGAGCTTCACTGTGGCTACAATTACAGAAATACTGTATTCATGCTGTCCAGTTGAACATTAAGTATCTGGAAGTGAAAAGTTTGCAAATATCTGTTAAAATGGACTCACAGGACTACTATAGGTCACATTTGTTAGTGAACTGGACCTAAAGACATTCATTCTAGCTCCTCTATGAGAATATAGTATATGTATAATATGTTAAACAAATTTAATTTATCATGATAGCGTAACCCTTGTGTGTGTGCTATGCGTTGTGTACTGGCGTGGAATGATGAAGCGAGAGAGTAGATATTTTCTTCTTTATGGTCTGTCTATGCTCACCCCATAGGTCACCTCACACACCGACATGACATCGTCACAAAGCCGCATCCACTTTCCACTTGAACTGTTACGGCACTTTTGTCCATTTGCAGTCTCGCTCCATGAGTTCTGTGTCATCTGCTCCTGCACATGTTTGTCATATAAATGCCTCTATAGGCAGACTTGCTCACAGTCATTGCTCAAGCTTGTCCAGTTTAAAAATAGCTGGAGCAGCAACAGGAAAAGGGCAAAGTTATAAAATTCAAGAGAAGTGAAATGATGCAAAACATGGTCTGCACCAGTAGCTGTGATGTAGCAATTCGCTAGGGCAAGAACAGTGAGCATAAACAAGCTATTGGTACGGTGGCCCTTAGACGCGAAACGGACTGCAACTTAAGAAAACACCAGCAATAAGAAAAACGCTGCAAAAGCACACACAAGGCAGCCCAGAGGTGAATCCCTCGAACTGACTTTTAGATTTAATGTCCTTATTCTGCTCTAAGTTATCGATTCTGTTACTAGCTAGCTAACATAAGCTAGCTAGTGACAGCTAGCTTATGCTAAGTCTTTTAGCTGCAACCAACCACATGACGATACGCTCTGTACAGACAGAAGACGGTGCTAACCGTTTTTTTAAAAACTAACTTTAAGCAACTATTTCTCAAATCCAACTTCACAGACAGCATTACATAGATGTCAGTTTTTAAGAGCAGGCATACATGATGTAAATTAGCCTCTATATTTGTAGCATTTCATGTCCCCTTTAACAAACGTTCATAACCTATCTGTGGCCATTTTGGAAATACCTCACTGGAGCACTTGTGGACATATTTATGTAATCACATAGAGCGTATCCACACACAGACACACAGACTCAAAACACACACGCAGGAGATTAAAATCCAAAAAGAAAAGAGACGTTTTAGTAAATTGAACACCTCCTACACTAGCATGCTAACATTTATTAATTAACAATAAGCATAAATTTAGAAATAGATGAACTAGGATGTAAGGCAGTGTTGTTACAAATCATCTCAGTGTTAAAACTCACGCACAGAGCTAGAGAATAGTCAGTGACCCACTAGCAACTTTCAGGGAAGATGAAAAAAACTTTCTTGACGTTGTTTTAATCACTATCAGGCCACAGTCACCTGCAGTTACCTGTAAACATTCAAGAATCACTTAGTAAGTAGTTTTCAGACACGCGAATGTCTTCCATACAAACTACAGGAGTTTCTAAGGGAACCTACAACCAATTTCACCTAGCAACAACAACTACTTGCCAAATAGATGGGAAATACACATTTTTCTTAACGACCAGTGGTTACCATGTGGTCACTGATAAGTCTTTAGGCCTGTGTAGCTGGGACTTATGAATCAATTTCAAGTTATTGCCAGCGCCCACTCACAACCAATTGGTGAATACTCATTTTTCCCTAGTGACTGGTTGTTGCCAGGTGGTCACCAAAAGGTCTCTAGGCCTGTGTAACTGAGGCCTAAGATAGACAGGTAAGCTGCGATTCTAGTAGACTGTGTGATATTTGTCACAATAATCTGACCATCTGACCACCGTATTTACAACCATGCTTTATGGTTATATGAGGAGAGAATGAGGTGAATCTGAGCGTAGCTCCTGGAGACCTGATGGAGGCTCTGATACCCTTCCAGGTGTCTCTGGACTGTATTTATCTATGGCTGGTTGAGCAGCAGAATCTAAACATCCACAGAAATCCTGCTTCATGTTTATCACTCTTTGTATGAGTTACTGTCTCTGTCACCCACTCTTTGTCTGTCAGTGAGCGGGAATCCACCTGTGTGTGTGTGTTTTAAAGAAATGCAATTACACAGATATACAGACCTTTTATTCTTGTAAGGACATTCATTGACATTATGCGTTCACAACCTCCCTTCTTTTAACCTTTACTTTGAGAACACAATGCTTTATTCAGACCTGTACCATGCTCTCATTCTTAGCTGATCTTGGGTCTAACCTCAGCCTTACAGGTAGTTTTAACTCTTTTGAACTTGTGTCAAAGATCTAAAATGACCTTACAATGCACAAATGTCCTCCCTATGATGGTTTGGAACGTCCTCACAAACAGAGAAAGATATAGACAATTGCCCTGTAATCATGCCACACATTTAGTATGCAGTATAACAAAGGCAACTGTCATGATCTGCGTGTGCAGATTGTGTGTTTGGACCCAAAAGTAGATGCTTGAAGTCAGAATTGATCTTAACAAAAGGCGAGTCGTTTATTTATGGCTGCACAAAACACAAAAAAAGGCAAAAAGAAGACTTTCCTAACATGCAACTAAGAACAGAACATGGCTCATAAAGCATGAACCATGGACCATGGCGTGAGGTGAACTGAAACTGACGTTCCGGCAAAACACAAAGGGGAACGGACACAATATATACATATGAGGATGATTAGGGAAAGTGGAGACACATGGGAACACAGGAGGGTCAAATTAGGCATAAAGAGACAGGGGAAGCAAAACTGAACGCAATGCACATGAGATGAGGGACTGTCAAAATAAAACAGGAAGTAGCATGCACACCAAGACTCAGATAAGGACATGCAGGCTTGGCACTAAGACTTGGAAAAACAAACATGGAAACACAACAGACTGGGGGAGAGAAAGGATGAAACACAGGGAGAAGAACAGCGACAGAGAAAACAGGTTCACTTCTCAAAATCAAAAATGAATTAACAAGATTAAAAAGGTCCAAAACATGAACACTGGGTCAACAAGCCAGTACCATGACAGCAACAATGCAAAAGACAAAGGCTACTGACTGTATTGCTCTTTAATCCACTCCTTTGCTGATTAGTTTAACTGCAAAACAAATGTAGAAGTCAGACAAACAAAGGCCTTTGTAATGCAAATTTAGCCTAAAATTGTTCCGAGGTAAGCCCTGAGCTGTTTAGGACATGGAGGAGAAACAATGCAAGGCCAACTAACTCGTGTCATCCAAAGGATCAGTTGGTGATCTGAACTGAAAAAAAAAAAACTGAAGTAAAAATAAATAAATAAATAAATAAATAAAATATTTAAATTGACTGTTTTAATAGAATATCATTATTTTTACATTACAATTATAAACCTGACAAAACCTTCAGCCTTTTCAGTGTGATGTAAGAAGGGATCAACGGCAGGGTGGCAGATAAAGGTCCTCAGATCCTTCTATCTATTCCAGAAGAGTTCCACCATGATGTCACCCTGGATGATGAATTTATGGTGCCCCGACATGTTATTTGTCGGGGCACAATATTCCACAATAACCAGCTTTAATGAACCCTTTTATAAATCTGGTGATAGCAAAAAAGGCTCGGTCATTTAAGAATATGTGGGAGAGACTGTGAGATTAAGAATATCCCCCTGAAGGAACATAAAGGGAAGACAGACTGTTGAGTGCAACACCTTGGTTTGCTTTTCCCACATGGCCTCCCAATCCCTCTGGAATGCTGCATCACTGTCCCTCCAAACTAATGTCTTTCTTTACACTCAAGGATAATTAGTATATGGGTCTAATCCCCAATAAGATCATAGGTTTGCCTCTATTCTCATAAGACAAGCTATTGATTGGTAAAGTTTCACTTTACTGAACAGCAAACACAAAGTGAATATGGTATATGTGGTATCTACAGGGCTTCTAGTTGAATGTTCATTTTTCTGCTCTGGTCTTTATACTTTGATGGTTTAAAACTGTATCACGTTTATTGTCGTGCAGAATAATGAGTCCATATAAAGTGCAGAATTTTTAAGGTCTTTTTATTCTTAGACGTATTAAAAAGAGGAGCAAAAATCGTGTTACAGTCCCCATTCTGAGAGAAACTCTGTTGATAACAACGTTCCCGCCATTGTGAATTCCTGATTGTCATCTCTTCATTTTAAGGAAAAGTTTAAGGAGCTGATACAAAATCACGAGAAATCCGATACTTAGTTGTTTGACTCTTTTATGAAGTTATAGTTTTTTTGGACATACTTCAAGTCATGGCCTTGATTAGAAAAAGCAGATCATGGTACGCACAAGCCAGCCTTCAGCTCCCTTCTTTATATGTAACAATGCGGTTTGCGGGATTTTACATAATTAATCACTTTGTATTAAGATGTTGCCTTCAGTTTCTGCCAAAGCAGCTCACTTCACATTTATGAACAGGGACATCTCCAATCTCTGGACAAGTGTAAGACCTCGGGCCGAAAAAATATAAGCTTAAGTTTTAAATCCCTCATCGTCTAACATCCCATTGTGCTTTAAATCCAGCCTACCTTTAAAAGAAGCCTTCTGAGCCCTGCAACAATGTGACCCGTAAGACCGCCCCAAGATGTTAAGAAAGAAAGATCCTCTCTCTTTCTTATCCCCAACTCCTTCTACTTCACTCAGTGTAAAGGCCTGATCCTCCAGTGTGAGAAGCTCTTAATCAGGGGCCAAACAATGAGGCCCCAGATCCCTGCTTTTTGACAGAGGGCCTGATCTAATAAGCAAAGGATGGCTGAGATGAGGGGGGTGGATGGACTGATCCAAGGGATTACTGAGAAGGATCTATGCTGTAGAGGGGCTTCTGAATAGTGTAGAAGGTGGTTGGGGGTGTTAGGGGGTGTGAGAAGGACTGGACAGAGAGGGAGGGAAAGATGGAGAAGGTGAAGTGATGGTGGATATGTGTGTTGTAACAAAAGAAGTACATTACACAGGCTGCAAGAAAAGGCCATGTTTGATGAATTTCTTTGATCGTGCAGTTTGTTTTGCAGAAAATCAAGAATCTGAGCTGCCTTGGGCCTCATGCTCGGTGCTTATTACTTTTTGATTTAGCAAAACCATGCTCTACAGATTCTTCAAGCTATGTTATGAAGCCAATGAGCAGAGTATCAGCGATATAAGTGTTAACAAATAGCTCTTTTCTTACATGGGACGCTTGGTATTGTTGGCTTCACCGATCTGTCGTAGCCTAATAACAGTTTGCATTTCAGGTATGGTAGATCTGTTATGTAAATTTTTAAATGGTAATAATAATAATTATTAAGTTATTATTATTAAGTTATTGTTATATATGTGCATTTGCAAATGAACACAGAGGAGATCAATAATGTTTAAAAGATGGCACAATATAGCAAGCTATACATCTGATCACTAAGAGCATACGTGTGCTCGCTTTTGAGAGCTTGAGAGTTGTTATTAAAATGTACATTTAAGTAAAGCACTTAATGAGTGTGGTTGATTGCTTATTTTGAATAAATAATTTTACTCCTCTTTTAGGTTGCTAAGTAAGTTCTACGTGTTTTTTTTTAATTATTATTATTCTTTTTTTATTTATTTTTTTATTTTTATTTTTATTTTTTTTTTTTCGTGTGCTTATTGGGTATATCACATCAACTTTATTCAGACATATAAATATCTTATGCCCGAATAGACACATTAATTCTTTAGTTGCAGTACTTTATGGACATCCACGATATTTATACATGACATAAGCCTGTTACTTTAGAATTTTTTCACAGTATATGTTATTCTGCTCAGCACTATTTTATACCTTTTTTTTTTTAGCAATGTTTACTTTTTCTATGCTGTGCTGTAAAATAAAATACATACTTTTTAACATAACTATTTACTAAAGTTAGTTAATATACTATATATAGCAGTTCCAGCTAAGAAAAAGTTAAGCCTTAAATCTTTCACATATACAGAGCAACAGTTTCTTACAATCATGAAATTAAATGAAAAAATTAATTTAATTTTTAATTTAAAAATTAAATGAAATGCACATTTTATGCATGCCTGTATTCGACTTTGTGCTGCTGCAGTATTTCTTCTTATCTAATAAGAGATTCGGTGCAGAGCCACACCTGGATGTGTTGTAGGAACACCTGCTGGTCTGCCTTCAGAAGATTTCCTTTGCCCTTTCATCCCTGTAGGTTTTGGACTTTTGAATTCTTTATTATTTAATGCTCCATTGGGCTTCTTGGTTTGTTTGTCTATTCTTGAACGCTGTTTTTAGTTTGAGTTCTTAGTTTCAGTGAATTGGTTTCACTTAATATTTTGCTTAGGGATTAGTTTTAGATATATCTTTTATTACTTTACTTAGGTATCCCCCCGGTGTCAAGTTTAATATGTTAGTGTCATTGTCTCAGTGTTTTGATAATTGCCTGGTTTATCTTGGTAACCTGTGTCTTTTGTGTCAAGTTTTTAGTTTCACTTCCTCTGTGTTGTCATCATGGATTTGTTACCCAGGCATTTCGCATCTCCCTGAGTTCCTCGAGTGTCTATTTAAACCGTGAGTCTGCTTAGTGTGTTAATGCCTGTACTGTTTCAGTTTTTCTGGAGTTCCCTGTCTCTGCCTTATGGTTTTAGTTTTCTCTGTAGTTTGCAATCTGCCTCTATCTGTCTCTGCTTTTGTGTCCACACTTTAACACACTCCAAACATGACATGGGACTTTTGGGGCACCCATTAGACACGTAAAATGTTTAGAATCAGTTTATCTTACTGTGACACTTGGCTGCGCACACTTACTCATGTAGACGGAGAACAGCTCCTGGTAACTTGTAGAGTTAATTTCTAGTGCTCTGTAAATCTGTAATGTTCCTGGTGGAGTGCAACAAATATTATAACGGCTACTGTTCTCTTCACTTATCAAATGCATGCAGCAGAAACGACCACCTGCCAAATCTGATGTTGAACAGAGCTGTTTTAAGTCTCCTGCTGCAGTGTAAGGTTAATCTCGGAGAACAATGTGTGCGTGAGCAGTGTAAAAAAAATGCACAGGGATGAAAACACCTGTCTAGAACTAACAGGAGGTCATTAACTTGTGCATGAAGGTAGGAGAAAGGTGAGGAGACATACAGAGTTTTTGTTGCTACTGGGGTTGCATGTGTAACCATTAAAAATAAGCATTAATGTTTTTTATAAGTTGCAACTGTGTGGCTAGTATTGTTTTCATCTTGTTAGTCAGTGTGTTTATACGTGTATGTGTCACAATGGCAAAATGTGTTTTTTAAGACACCTAGTGTTACAGTGCAAAGGCACTTAAATACTTTAACAGGTGTTTACATGTCCGCGGATGAGTTTTCTCTGCACAAAAGCATTAAAAAAAGCAACTGCAAAAAGTTGCAAAAGCTCTGTGCTTTGCATGCTTTGGCCTCTGAGTACTGAGCAAAGGATGAATCATGCCAGCCACGCATGAAGTATCAAGCACGAAGGCAAAACAAAGAAGTCCTAATAGTTACAGATGTCCCACTGCTACAACTCTTTTTTTCTCCTTTTTCTTCTCAGAGCCTCTCAGTTTCAAACCTTTTCTTCCCGACAATTAACACCATCCATCTTTACACAAAAATGCCATTTTGCCCCCCCCATTCTTGTCATCCTATTCGATACTTTGGAGGTGTGCAGCAATCCACAGATCTTAAACCAGTATAAAACTATAAAGATAATGTTCGACTTAACAGAATTCATCAAAAGGTTACTCCAAATACTAAAACGATATAATTGAATCTGTGCATCTTTGGTTGCAAGTATTTTTTTTAGGTTTTTTTCTGACCAGTTAAAGTGAATCTTATCGTTTCCTGCCTAGAAAAACACTGATAAATTCCTTGAATAATGAACCCTGGGTATTAAATTGAGGCTTTAGGTCAATGGAGGCCAACGTGGACTGCATGGTGTGTGAGGGTCATTCACTGGAGGGCTGGAGAGCGTGCCTCTTAATGTGAAACAGGGGGCGTCTCGCTTCTTGGTCCAATGGAGAGGGCGGACCCATTAGCAAAAGCTACTGTGACACCGAGTGTTCAACACCTTTGATGTCTTCATAGCAGCAGGCTGCAGTGGTGCAGGAGAAAAGACCTGCAAGGTTTCAAAGAGGAAACCTGGTGTGTCTTTAATTCACAGCATTATCTGTCAGAAAACAGAAGATTCTGTCTTCATGCATGACAAAAGGTTCAAAAAGCAAGGCTTGTTTTTAGTTTAATGGGACCTAATGTATAAGCTTTATTAACTTTAAAGTTTGAGTAAAGCTGAGATGTGGGCACCTTATAATTCAAACATGTCTTCGTGCCTTACAGACACAAAAATAATTTGATATTTTTGAAAAATGGCTGCTAAAGAAAAAAGATTCGGATGTCAGAAAAAGAGAGGAGAAGAAGAAGAGACAGTAAATGATTTCCAGTTAAGTGAGGTCAGGAGGAAGAGCCAGACCACAGATCCGTTTCCATCCTCTCTTTCTGTTTATTGAACTGTAATCATGAATAATACCTCCCATATGTAACATGTTACCGGATTTCCTCTAGAATACAGCAGCCAGGGGTCTGCGTTCACTCAAGCCCGAGTGTTGAGGTTAACCAAACATGTCTCTGCACGTACATCCTGGGTATATCACACTGTGTGTGTTTGGGGCGACAGTAATCCATCTGTTGCCAGCCAAACAGTAACAACACAGTCTATTAATTAATCTATTAATACACACATACACACACATGCATATTTCTCTTTATAAAGTAAGCCATATATAGTGTGTGCAAGCCTTTAGCAATGCTGTAATACATGTTTTTACAGAAGGGAAATGTTAAAGTGCTGCGTGTCACATGGTTGTTTTGGATGATGGGAATGAAAAGTACAGAAATTACCAGTAGCACCAGCATGGCACCATAAAACTGATGGGCTCAAAGTTGTGGAAATGAGAAGGGAAGAACTTCACAGATGATTTGCAGATGTAGCTCGGACATTTTTGCTCACCATGATTTTCTTCCTACGGAAATGTGGGAAATGTTGGATCTCTAGTAACCCAGTCAGAACTGGCTCTGCGTCAGTACTGTGTGGAGATGTTAGCCTATAATTTGATATCGTTGTGCTGGGGCTGGATGAGGATGAAGGTATTAATAACTCAAATAATTTGAGTTATTATGGTAAGAATTACATCCTCTAGGTTAGCAGTTCAGTGGTTTCATAGTGTAGTGGCTTACATAGTTGCCTAACAAGTGAAAGATCCCTTTGGCGTTGCATCATGCATAAAAAATCAGCCAAATCAAACACGTGGTACAACCTGCTGTGGTGACCCCAAGTAAATAAGGAAGCTGCTGAAAGTAGTAAACAAGTTAACGGTTTATTAAGTTCATTCAAAAAGTTAAAAGATTTATATAAAAAATATTTTCAGTGCACAAAACTTAGAAGCAATCATGCTTTATGTCGAGCAGGCCCTGAATACAGGACGTAATTGGACATTTCATGTCATATTGAACTTTTCCAGATCCAGATGTCACTTCATGTGGAGGGAATATTGGCAGAGATCTGCAGTCTGGCACTTATCATGTAAGCTAATGCATTAATCCTTTAAAGCCTGCACCGAGAAAGAAATTGCCAGAAAATTTGAAGTTCTTCAAACATTAAATCACGTACACGTGATCACTCGTGATAACTTGAGAGTTGTTCTTAAAATATAATTTTCAATAATGCACTTCCTCTGTGTGATTTATTGCTTATATTGAATAATTAATTTTATTAATTTAATCAGTCCCAAGTGTTTTTTATTTGTTTGTTTTTACAGATTTGACATGCTTATAGTTAATATTGTACTGCACTGCAGTAGAAATAAAACAGTTCCTCATTAACTTAGTAATACTTTATAAAATATATATATTAATTTGCAGAAATATGATACAGAGGGTGCCAAAGGGGTTTGTGTATTATACAATACCAACCAAGCAGTTTGACTTGGCAAAATTTAGCACTCAAGAAGTTAATCATACTTTTCATTCGTTAAGCAGATATTGTCCTTAGTGCACAGTAGGAACTGTACAAAACTCTGGTGAGTCTTTGGAAATATTTCTTAAAATGCTTTCAGTTCAGCTGAATACAAAGAATAGATGCTACATTCAGTTGCTCCCTTCTTCACAAGGTCTCGATCCACATGTTTGATTTTGCAATTTTTAATGCTCTCCCTGCTTCACGCACAAGGGATTTGTGTCTCCTCCTCCCAGAACCAGACTAGCAATGTTTTGCCTGTTAGGTGAATGTGTAAACCACTACACTATAGTCCCTAACACAAAGAGAAACTGCACCAACAATTAATTTCTGTAGTTGCTTCTCCATGTCACTATAACTAGATTGATTGCTGCTGAGAAGCCTGACAGTGAGGCAACATTCACACTGTTAAAGCAATCATTTAATGTTACCTTTTGTTAGGCAGCAAGTAAGTCACCTAGAGGTTTCAAAATGAAAACAGCTTTGATTTCAAAAACCTTCTTTTAGAGGTGTTGAAGTTTTGGAGTAATGAGTATGCTAGATGAAGTTAATATTTCTAATACTTGAGGAGAATAATCAAGACAACCTCCACAAAGAATGATTTTTAAATAAGAAAACCCTCCCTTCTCATGAATTCTTGTTAGCAAGGCTTCGATGTGTTTATAAGGTTCACAATGTCGCAGCCTGATGTGAGAACGAGAGCTCTAACACAGGAACAATACAGAGTGTGTTTAATGAGCTTCTTCAGTCACCTGATTGACTAGCAGTGTGCCAAAATTTACACCTAATAGAATAACACATGCTGTGAGATCACAACACCCCGAGACACTTGACATCCTTCATGACGGCTCCAAGGTGGGAAACCGGCAGCGATGTGACGAGTGGGAATAAGGCTGCCACTTATGCATCTCTTAAGGTAACGCTGAACACGTCGCTTTGTGAAAAACGGTGGAACAGAGGGTGAGGCTGGATTAAATGCAGTTAATTTTCTCGTTGGAAGGATTTTTTTTCTGTTAAACTTAAGAGACTTTTAATGGTGCCTTTCTGTGGGGAGTTTCTACGTTCTCCTGGTGGTTTCTTTCCGGATGCTCTGGCTTCCTCCCACAGCCCAAAGACATGCAGTTTGGATTAAGTGGTGATTCTAAAATTGTTCTAGTCATAGATGTGCACATGGCCAAGTGCTGTGTGACTACAGGAAGCATTCATGTTAATTTGATGCTCAGTGTTTTTGTGACATTAGTATATGACTTGCTCCCTGAGCCGCTTCTATGTGCAATGATCGATGCACCACAGATTATGACTTTTTGCTGGTGCACTCATAGTAATAACAATCCATGAAAACTCTGGAATCAGATAAGCTTCTTGGTCCAGATTAATATATTTTATAATAACTTTCCTCTCATATTAAAATACTCTAGGACAGAGCAGCCTGAGATGACGTCAAATTCCCAGCTTGAATTGAATTGTTTCAATTGTTTCTGGCCCTGAGCAGAGGGAAGAAAAAGTGGAAACTATCCTCCTCTGCTGGAGGTTATCAGTGCTGGGCCGGCGGGGTTAGGCTATTCTCAGCTGTGGCATACGTCCCAAATACTTCAAAGAGGGGCGCGCGCACACAGAGAAAGAGAGAGGCAGTCAGCCAGCCAAACAAATAATTAACAAAGTCAGTGAGATTAATTAAAGCAGCGGGGTTCAGGCAGGGTTCAGCCTTCTGTGTGTGTGTGAGGGGAGGACAGAAGTTCCCTGCTGGATGCGATTAGGGAACCCAAGAAGAAAGGAAGAAGAAGCAAGGGAAAACAGTGGCTGTCATTGATATCCATCTTCATGTAAACAGCTGGGTGTATGTAGTGTGGGGCTGGGGAGTAGGAGGAAAGCTCTTCGTTGAGTAGCCTTCTATTGAGCTTCAAATAAGAATAAGGTGAAGAGGTTAATGCCACTGCAGCTGTTTTGGTCACTCTTTTTTTTAATTAAAGAAAGACTTATATTTAGCTAAAGTCTGGAAACTGGTTTGAATGAGCTCAAATCTGTTCAGAAATTACCCCCTTTTTTTACAATCACCTAATCAAATGCCTGAAATATGATTCAGACATTCAGTTGTGTTTAAGTAATGAGATTACTGTGTTTCTCACATTGTAAGTCAGACTATGACTTTTGCGTGTGAATTCCTAGCCACCTTCCGCTCGGCCCACCATATATATTGCACAGATTAGCGTGAACATTCATGTGTTTTTAGCTGCATAAATGTCCATCTTATTGTTTTAAGAACTACAGCCACAATCTTTTTTTTTTAAGCTTAGCTTTTCCCTTGTCACTATGTAAAATATTTTCTAATGGATCAATTTATTATCTCTGTATTTATTTATATCTGTCCTGTATTGCACAATAACGCCTTAAAAATATTACAAGAACGTCAGGCGCCTTGGACACAAAATATAAAGAAACTTTTGCACAGCACTCTACATGTGATTCACCAAAACCAACACAGCTTTGTGTCTTTATAAACTTTTTAATCTTCACTTTCAACATAAAGTTTTGATGTAAAGCATGTGTTTAAACTGCAAAGAATACCAATATGTCAGATGGCATGTATTAAGCTGTAGAGACTCTCGTCTTTGCCCACTCTCTTCTTCTTCTTCCCCTCTTCTCCCTCCCTCCCTCTCTGCTTCTTTGCTCTCTCTCCCTTTCAGCTCTGTGTTTTGGAAGCAACGTTCCCCCTGCATCACAAAGCCCATATTCTCAGCTCGTTCCATTGTGTTGCAAACATCGCAGGTAATGATTAACAAAAATACACAACAATGAAAGCTTCAGCAGTCTACGAGTGTGGGAGTTAGTGAGAGGAGCTGACCTGTACTGAAGCCGCAAGCCGACAGTTCTGTATGATTTAGTCCTTTGTTTAGTTGAAGACTATGTGAAATGAAAAACGAAATCCTCTCTATGTGGTTCACATCTATTGTGTTTCTAGCTTTATATTCAAGGCTCTTTTTGAAGCAAATAGAAAACCTACATGGCAGTCACCTATGACAACACCTATGGGAGATTTCAGAATGACAGCACTCTACTACCATCGTGAAACAAGTTAACATATTTGCCATTTCAACAGTTTAAAAACTTCAAAATATGAAGAAGTTCTTATGAAATGTTCTAAAAGAAAAGAAAGCATCAATGTGTTTTTCTCCACTGTAAACACACACTTTATAGTTTGAGCCTTCAGTGACCAGATATGTGGGCGAATCTTTTTATCCTTTGAGTCAACACTTTTTCAGCCTCTGGCTTCTTGCTCCACTTTTCCTCAAAACAGCAACTTTTAACCTGAAATTATGATCCAGCCTTTAATTTGAATGCAGGGCCTAGAAGTAAAAGATATGCTTTTCAACTTAAAGAGGCAGTTCACTCCAGAGTCAAATACATGGTTTTTCAACGGGCATGTAGAAGAAGGAAACATGCAGCTACCAATTATTACACCTCATTAATGTTTACATCTTGGCACTGTAAAGTCTCATCACTGTGATGCGTTTGGTGGGTATCGTTTTGTGGAAATGCTCACAACAAAATTTGTGGATTCTTCTTTTCCTTGGGTAGCTATGCTATGATTTCTTTTGACCTTTTAAAATGTATTTTTGGTAAGTGGCATCTAATCCCAGTTATATTCAAAAGAAGGCAAACATTTTTCATCTCTAAAGCTGACCATTTCACTCAAAACAATTGAAATGGGTAAACGCCACTGCAAGGAAAAATATGTAAATTTGATTTTAAGGTTAACTATCTTTTTAAGAGTGTCGTTTTTTAAGAGAAGCATCAGTTAAATAGTCCAAAATTTAAATCTAAATGGGACCTGATGTTCCTATGATGAGTCCCTTTTGGGTGAAACAGCCTAATGAGCCACCAGCCACACCTCGCACATTCCTCCTGACCTCTATTCCACCTCACTTTCCCTCCATACACACATGCACCCTCCTAACTTAACCTCACCCAAGTGATTAGCATTCACCCCAACATGGCCCCTCCTCCTTTCCAATCTGTTATCAGTTGTCAGGCACCAACCAGCTCTGGTATTAACATCTTCAGGCAACAGGCTATCAAAGTTATCTGAACCTGGAGGCTCCATGAGAGTCGGGAGGGATCTGCTGTATCACTGATGTCATCAGATAAAGAGGTGGTATGGAAGGTCAGGTTCCTTGTGTAGGGGGATGGAGTCCTTATCTGAGGTATCCGATTCTATCAGCTGATGAGTATTCGCATACTAAAAACTCAGAGTAATGTGTTACATTACATTTGTTTATGTCTAGAAATTAAAGTAGACATAAACAATTGAATATGATGCTAAGTGCAAAGTTGTCCTGAGAGGACATGCGTGCATTGTAGTCAGATGTTTACATATACTCAATATGGTCATGAATGTCCTGGTAATTTTGTCTTTTAAAGATTTCTTTGAGCTGTTATTTTCCCTGGGTAGAATGATTGCACAGCATATTTCTTTAATGACTTTAAAAATAAGAATTGGGTGTAGAAGTTTGAATTTATTTTGGGTTTTCTCTGCACACGACCTTTCAAATGTATACATACAGGCTCAATACATCCATACACTCACTTAAATCGTTTAATAAATGGCGATGAAGGTTTTACAGTGTCATTTAACTTGACAATGCCAAGGGCTATTAAATTCTTATTAGTGATCATAATTGACTACAACTAGCAGTTTTTCTTTGTCACTATAAAGGGGGCTTGTTTGAAAGCACTCAATGTATTGACCAATACTCAGAACAATGGGAAAGTCCAATGAACTCAGTAAAAATGTAAGAAGGAGAACTGTAGATTAAGATAAGTGGGGAAGGTCTCGTGGAGCCATTTCTAAACAACTGCAGATCCCAAGTTCATCTGTTCAAACAATTGCACGTAAGTACAAGCCATTTTGTCAAGGTCTGGAAGGAGACCCAAACTGTCATCCTCAGATGAGAAATTAGTTAAGATCTTCAAGAACAACCCAGGAACAACAAAGGCTCAAACCTTGAACTGGAAACTGCTGGAACACCAATGCCCGCATCCACAGTGAAGCCAGTTTTACATCGCATGGACTGTGAGGGACTACGATGAAGCAGCCCTGCTTCAGAGTCTACACACGACAAATATTGAACTATTTGGCCACAATGACCCTAAAATGATACAAAGAAAACCCCACAATCAGATGACCCCCTATGAGCAAGCAGAAACCTTCAGCAGAACCAGGCTCAGGGGAGGGCAGCCATCTGCTGTGACCGGCTGAGGAGGTGAGGAAGACAGAACTAAAGATACACTAATTAAAAATTAAATGCAAAGTGTTCAGTTTACTTAAATTTAGAAATAGGAAATCAGAGGTCATCCAGTTCTTTGTGCTTAAGACATCCCTACAGTTTAACTAATTGGTGTGTGTCATTTGACTTGTGTTGCGTATCATCTGCATAGAAGATGCATAGCATGTATAATGTAAACAGAGTTGTTCCTAGCACATAACCCTGTGGAACTCCATAATTAATCAAAGTGTGTGAAGAGAACTCTGCATTTACATGAGCAAAACTGTGTCTATTAGATATTATTCAAATCCCTGCAGCACAGTACCTTTAATAACTACAGCATACTCTAATCTCTGTAGTACAAAATTATGGTCAACAGTACTGAGCACTGCAGTGAGAGCAGGACAGGCACAGAGATGCAATGTGGGATCATTTTGACAGAGAACAGAACAAAACCAGCCAACATCCAGAGTAAAGTTGTGCATGCCCTTGGAGAACCCCAGAGGACTAGGGCTGAAAACTGCTTAAAGAAATAGCTAGAAAGTTTGCCTAAGAGAGTTCAATCTGTGATGAAGAATAATGGTGGTCATACCAAATACTGACTTTAAAGCTTCAGTTTTCAAGTATGAAGAAATACAAGTTGGCTTAAGACACAATATGTAAAATATAACAATTACAAAAGATTATATCTTTCTTTGGAAACTGCAGGTCACAGATATTTTAATTCTTGTAGTGGAAGTGGAAAAGACCCACAAACTCAAAGGTCACATGTATTGTAAATAACATCCACAATCACTGACCTAATTATATAGCACATTTTAAATGGTTGGAATAATCATATAAGCATAATAAATATTCCAATTAAAATCTAAATGGTGCCTCTTATTTTGACCTGAACCACTGTAATTTTGACTGTAGAACAGCCAACTGAGAGAGAACTTAAATTCCTTTTAAATGACTTTTAGTGTAAATAGAATACATGTGGCTGAAATGTTTGGTCTGTGTACTGCTGGCAGTCTTATTTATAATTTAACAGTCCTCAATTCTTTTGCCACAAATTCTCTTTCTTCTGTGAGGGACACTGATAACTGTGCTGTGTTCAAAGTGAAGCAGCTCGGCCAAGCAAACGGACGTTAGCTCCTCCAAACTCGGTGCATTTGCTTAAAGCGTCTAAGTTAGGGGCGTGTCAATGGGTTTCATTGTAAGAACTGTGTGGTGAGTGTGTGAAGCAATTGAAGTGGCAGCAATACCAACTGTATCTCATTAGCACAACAACAAGGAGCATTATCATTAACGCTGCTATTCCCTCCCAAAACACAGGTATCACAGGCCTAAACACACACATACACACACACACACACAGACACACCTCACTTTCTGACCCCAGATCAAGCCAAACTTGGAGGGCGACCTCGAATTAATCATTTGTGGGATCTGGGCTGTGCTGCTGTACTTTGCAAGCTAACAGTTACACAAACAAAGTTGTGTTTCCTCTACCTCAGAGAACATTATATTGGCTTTTATTTGTTATCTCAAGGTCTACCTTCATGATCTTGCATGATCCCTTCTTATCCTATCACATCTTTACACTTAGATTTAAAGATTTATGTCATACCAACTTGCTACTGGTTCACAAAAACCAAACAAGGTGCCCCAAACTTCCCACCCAGTGTACCCGTGTAAACTGATTTATGTCCCCACACACGCACACACACATTTTGAGGCTGTCCCACCAGTTGACCACATAGTTGGCATTAGCACAGCTCTTATCTGCTTTATGACTTCCACACTAGCTCGTTTATTTGTGTACTTTGCCTTTCGCTGTAAAGCTGAGTCTGACCTGACGTAGCAGCATGCAGTGTCAAAGGTCAAATCTGGAATTTATTTCGACACATAAATTTCAGCTAAACACGCTCATATTTGGGCCACTGGAAGAGTTTGACCTGCGAATAAAAGTAAACGGAGTGTGCTGCTTGATCCTTTCCTTGTGTTTGTGATTTATTTGGGTCTCATATTTTGAAGGTGGCAGAGCTTTCTTGGAGGCACAGCTAAAGTCTTCGATTTCTTTAATCATCCTGCTGGCTGAAGCAGGTATCATGTAACCATGTTTGAATCGGGCCAGGACCTTCGCAGCTTGCGATTGCCCCCTTATTCTTTTGCCCTTCCTGTCTTTCTTCACAATAAAAACTGTGCAGCAGAGGAAAAAAAACAAACAGTAATTCTAAAGGATTTCTCCGAGGCTGAAATGAATTTATTGGTGGAGTTTAAGTGCTTTGGGGATTTATAGGATAACAGGTTAGCTAGCTTGCAAGTCTGATCATGCAAAACCAGTTATGATAAATGTACAGCATATTGTGATAAGACATAACTGAGTTTTGAAGGCTCTTCCTTGAGTTTTTCATGTTCCGCAAGGTTAAAAATATGCAGACAGCTGAACTTTGCTCCCATATGTATTATCCAAAGCCATGGGGTCTAATCTGCTGCTGATCCAGTCCTTCCATCAAATTTTACTTACTGGCTCATAGTTGAAATTCCAGATTTAACACATAAGGGTAGGATAGGGTATGGCTGTTGCATGACATCCAAAATGGTAAGGGTTAGTGACAGGGCTAGGCTTTTCTTACTCCAGAACATATTGTGTACAATGGTGTGTGAAAAGCAAAAAATGCACTGTGATTACACACAAAATTACTCCTAGAAATTGATGTTATTAGCATACACCTTATTTTTCTCCACTAGGTTAAAGGATTGTTTTAACTGCTTTCTGTAAAGCATGTTGGTCAGCATCTGATATATTTAATAAACTGGCCAAAAGAAACTAAAACAAATCGGAATGGGCTGCAGGTTACATGTTTCTTGTCCTGTTGATCAGAGCCTCTCACAGATTGCTATAAGTAGTAAAGGCATGGCAGGGAAAAAGTGAAACACAAAGGTGAAAGAACAGACTCAACATTAACAGAAAAAAGAAACCTGATGAGAGGATTCCAAATCTTATCCTAACATTTCTAAGTGAGAATAGATGGATAAACCTCTTTATAAACCTCTGACATTAACTTTCTGAGGGTGATGGGGATCTAACATCCAAGAACTTGGACATTTATTAGACTTTACCAGAATATGTAGCTGCTAGTGAGATAAAAAGCTTCAAGTGACGCACTGTCCTTTACTTTAAAGTTTGCAGATGATATCCTGCCAAGGGCACACAAGACATTTTATAGGACACGGAGGCTGAAGACTGAACTGCATCTGGAAGAAGGAATGATTTAATTAGCGTACTTGTGTGATTTATGTTCCCATCTTCTGACTTTGTTGTCATATCAGTTGTTATCCTTATCTCTGCATGAATTCTGATGTTATGCTGATCCTGGAGAAACCCTATTTCTTTGCTGCATGCTAATACTTCATTTTACTTCACAAGATTAAAGAGTTGTGGGACCTGTAGTCTAATAACTCTGAGAATTTACCACATGTGTTTTACTAAAATGCATCAAAACTTCCAAATGAGTGGAAACATTAAGACAAAGTGTGACAACCAGATTTTTTTAAAGCAGGGCCTGTATTTATTTAAATGCCATTGTCTTGTTTTGTGTTGTTTAGCTTTTTTTCATTGAGGCAATTAAACAGGGAGGCAGTTCTCACACATTCACTCACAAAAACGACTTAATTGGTTGTGTCTTCAAAAGGGCAATTAACCCCCAATAAATTATGACACCTTGAAAAAAAAAACTCGTCTGTGGCGTGATTTATGTGGCTAATTACTGTATGAGAGAAAAATGCTTCTAGCAATTTTAATACCGAATACCGTTAGACTTAGATTTCAACTCTGCAGAGAGGAGAGAGAGGGGGAGAGAGTCTTGGGTTTTATTTGCCAGCTCTTTGGTAGCATGGGGCTGTTTTGTGAGGGGGTGGCAAGGATGTACCCCTCCCCTCTCTCACTCTCTCTCTCTCCCTTATCCTCTCCCCTCCTCTCTCCTCCTCCTGCTCCCCTGGCCGCTCTCAGACCATTGTTGTTGTGACTGCCGTCCAGAGAGCAGCAGGGTGCTGTACGAGGGCTGGTGTGCGAAGGTCGCAGTCGCTCGCTCCTCTCTCTCTCAGCAGTTGAACGAAACAGGACTGTGGAGGGAGGCTGAGCCCCACATTTGATCAGCAGAGCTTATTGGGATAAACACACTGAGCAGTGGAACTTGAAGAAGCGCTGCGTAAAGACGCGCGTATCCAAAACGGTGTTGCAGTGTAACCAAGAAGGGAGTCTGAACTACGGGGCACGGGGTTTTTTTTGGTTTGTTTTTGTTTTGTACCCGTCTCTATAAATCGGATCATTTTCAGCATTTTCATACAACTCTTACTCGTAAGTTCCTCGCTCCCTGACTGTTTTTCTTTATCTCCGTGGATTTAGCCTTCTGAGCGGCAGCCTGCAGTGGACTTTGCCCCGGGGATCGCAACGCTTTCCCCCGGGTCACTGGAAGAGCCCGACAGCTGTCGTTCGTGTAACAGGCCACTGTTTTTTGATGGATTTAAGGCTCAGCTTCGATTTTAGTCGGATACACATAAGCTGAAACACGCTCACAGACTGATTTTTGGGAAGGATACACCGGGAAAAGTGGCTCTCCAAATGAGGATTTCAATATTCGCTCGGATCAACCGGGACAAGGAGTGATTTCCACACCGGTGCCAATTATCACTGCGAGGACAGACCCAAAGCAAAGGTGGGTGAAAACAGACAGAGACAGCTGGAGCTTCTTTGAGTTTCATTCATTTTTGTCCTATCAGCAGGCACGGCGGACCGGGGGCTAGATTACCAGAGAGTTATAGATCATATAATGCCACCATCCATCATGAAAAAAACCGAATAGGACTGATAGAACACACAGTGTAATTTCACCCACCAACGAGTTAATTTTAAGTTAATCGGGGGGTTTAGAGACGAAAGATTTATAATTTTATGTGTGTTTCCCAATGAAAGTAAAACAGATCAATTAGTAGACACTGAACTTTCCACTTGTCAGGAGAAAAGATTGTTTATATCGCCCAAAGCGGAGTTTGAACTTCATCAGACCACAAGTGCCATTAACGCGTGAAAGAAAGATTGATCATCCTTTTTAACATTTAATTAAAGTATTTTTCAGGAACATTATCTAAACACTATCAGCTCCTTTATTCTGCAGATCAAAGTTTTTGACTGAGGGGGGGGCTCACGTGCGGGCTCCAAAATTACAAACTTCTAGGTTTAACTGTGAAACAAACAACGATTCTCATTCGTCGGTTCTTGAGTTGATTGTAAACTACACGCACGGTGTGACATTAATACAGCTCTTAGGTGATTTATTGAGCGTGGATTATGGTACTGAAATATAAAAGTACAATACAGCAGAAGTGTTTTGGCTCCAGCTGAATACGGGAAGGCTGCGTGCCAGCGGAATTAGCAGCAGCAGGAGAAAAATGTTTTCCAGTCCTTAATTGAGAAAGAATACGTTTCATTCAGCAAGCTGGTTCTTTAAACAGTGTGTGTATGTGTTCGTGCGTGCGTATCTGTGTGTGTGTGGGCGCGGCCTGCCTACATGGAGCGCACGCACCAGGATCTGGCGCCTGTGCTCAGTTTGCTGTGCTTGCAGCAGAAAAAAGAAAACCAGTGTATTATTCCTTTAGCGTTCCTACAGACTGTCAGTTTACTGTTTGTCCGCATTCAGATGCTTAGACCGCTTTAATAACCTCTGTACTTCAATATCACTTTCTATGCGAGTCAAAATGTTTGAAACAGGTTTATCGATCATTCCTAACGTATAACAACATCTGGAGGTAAAACTCACAGCTAACAATACTGTGAATATTATTTTGAGCTGAAAAATAGTTGCAATTGTTTATTTGAGTTGAAACTTCAGTTCATAAAGTGAAAGTCAATATTATTAATTCATTAGCAATAAGCTTTCTGCTTTTTCTGTTTCCCCCCCATTATTTCTGAGGAGTTGCTGCTTTTCATTGACTTCTTTAATAGTAAGCTGGATATCACTGTGGTTCTGGACTGTTTGTTAGATTAAAAAAAACATTTCAAGGCACCATAGAATTTTATAGATTCACAGATTAAGTAGGAAAAAATATAATGACCAATCATAAAACTGCCTTTGTAGCTGGCCCTGTTACCAGATCTGGGTCTAGGTAAGAACACCAGTGCATTTCAGATTTTGAAAACCCACCACCACCCATTTCACTGTTTTCCTCCTGTCTTTGGGTTTCCACCTCCTGAACCTGAAGTCTCATCAACTTTTAGTCCAATCTCTCTGCTGCTCCTTCAGATTCTGTAGCTTCCTGGCAAGTTTCAAGTGTTTTCCTAGTAAGGGCCCATTATCCCGGGACAGACCAAGCACCATCCACTGACAAACAACAGGCAGTAACAGCCCTGCTCCTTATTCATCACGCAGGAGAGCCTGGACAATGTGAGGCATACGAGTGGGACAGATAGCAGGACATCTGGTTAAGAATACAGCTGCTCACAGTCAATACAGGCTCTCTCTTTAACTATTTGGCCTGACAATTGTTTGTGTTTTTGCCATCTGGCTTAAAAGTGAACAGAAAAGTTTGTGTCTTTAGCTGCTCCCCTGCTAGATCTCCTCAGAGAATCAGGTTTCTGATCAGCAGATAACTGTCTGCCATGTGTTTGTTTTTCCCAGCAGGCTCCACGTTTACAGACTTTGGGGGTCTCTGAAGTTGCCAATGCCAGCGAGTGGAGTGTGAGGCCCGGAATAGGCTTCCAACGTTTAATTTTCCCTTTTAGCCCACAAAACACGCACGTCACCCACAGAAGATGACGCGGGTCTGCTTGTTCTGTATTCTGCTGCTCTGTTTGGTGGTCAGAGTCACGGCCAGAACCACCGATGGCTTAAGAATAAAAGGTAAGTCAGGAAATTCTGCTCTGATATCACACAGTTAGTATTAACTTGATCACTTGGGGTTTGTCTTTGCATAAACCTTAGATAAGCATATGGCTGGGG
>NW_005187620.1:431298-432870 GCF_000239375.1 Pundamilia nyererei | reverse complement strand
ACCGTCCCACACAGAAATCTGAAAGGAGGGGGGGGGGGGGGAGGTGAAGGTTAACGTGATTAACACAGAGAGTGAAACTAATTATACGGCTAACAGGTTTCAGATTGTCTGACAGTCTTCGGGGGTATGCCTCCCCCTCGTAGACTGACATTGTGTTCGCTTTGATTCTCCCCCCTCCAGGTGGATGAGAGGGGGGGGGGGGGGAGGTTGATCACAGCCAGATAGCAGGTCTCATTTTTATTCATCTGTTGACTAGGAGTGAAGCTGCTTTAAATTCTTAAAAATATGTTATGTATCTGGAATTGTGTGGACCAGTCCACCTTCCCTCCTTAGAAAGTTTAGTCCAGAGGGAGGCAGGGTGACAGAAAAATGATTACGAGAGCTTGTAGGCGAGAGTCAGACAGAGCGAAGAAGTCGGAAGCTCTCAGCGTTTGTAAACGGCGCTACCCGATCTGTCCGGGGCCCTGAGGCACGGAAGTGTAAATCTGCCTGGCTGCGTGCCAGCTGTAGAGGATGGGGAGGGGGGGGGGGTGGCAGGGCCTTCTCACTGATGCTTTATAAACAGAAGCCAATGCAGTGCACCAGGCACTGTTAGTTTAAGGTGCCATTAAAATGTTTCTACTGAGGTAAGCCACAATCAGCCTTTTACACAGCCATCTTTCAAAAACGAAACTATTATGTGTGATAATAATTTTATCTTCTGCTGCAAAATAAACTGGCTTAATACTTAAGATTAGAGGACTTTGGGGTGACATTCTTTTTGAGGATGTGTGTAGATTGATGAAAGTCGAGGTGGATGGTTGTCCCTGAGGCACAGAGAACAGAAGCCGTCTCTGTGGCTCCAGTTTAGACTGCAGGGCTGTCGAGGCCAGCCGGGACTTGTTGTTCCGACGACAGTGTGCAAGAGGGGGCTTCAAAAAAAGCCCCTCAAGAGATGTGAGTAAATAGTCAAACAGTTATAAAAGCAGTTAGATTTTAATAGCATGCACCGGATATCAGGGTTTGTATTTTACATGCATAAATTGTCTGCACCAGTTCATGTACTGGTGCTTTGATTGATGGTCACCATAATGTCCAACGTCAAGAAAAACAAGAGCTGTAAAAGCAGCAACTGGCCTTGAAACAGTGACCGGCATTTTCCTAACTTCTGGTATATAATAGAATCTACACCTTCCAAGCTGCCAACTTTATTTATTTATCCAAACTAAATCTTGTAGTAGGCTATAAACAAACTTTAACTAAGCTTTTAATAATCACCTGAAACAATTCTGTGGGTATTTTATGTTCAGTTACTAATTTGAAACCCGCTCCGAGCGCATGTCAAATATAATTATATATCTAATGTTGCTAATTGTATGCTGCAGCAAAAGGAAAACTCATTTTCAGTCCAGATTTTTTTTCCCTGCTACATCATTAGATTATATAAAAGTCTAAGTTAAGATTTTTGTCTATAAACTCTGTACTTGACTGTAAATCACCAAAAATAAAACATAAGACATAATTTAACCACACATGTCACAGATTAGAGGATGACTGGATGATAAATTTTGTTTAAAAATAAAATGTATGTAT
>NW_005187620.1:406196-431133 GCF_000239375.1 Pundamilia nyererei | reverse complement strand
GTAGCTATAATGCAGCTTTTGTATAAAATAATGCTGAATGCATACTTCCTGTGGTGGCGTATGCTACATGCATGTGTGCCCCCAAACCATTATAGCTTTGTAATTATAAGTGGGAGCTGCAAACTGACAATGTAATGAATTCCAGCAATTTTCCTTGAAAGTTAATCAGAAACTGCATAATTCTGGGAAGTTCTTTAGCCTGCTGGAAGTAAACCTAATTGGATAAAAGTACATATTTGAGGGCTCTGCTGCTGTACGTTCCTGCATTGGGCCACAAATGCCTCTTCATTGTACCATACGAGGCTCTGCTGCCAGCCCGGCTGGCCGGCCGGCCGGCTGGCTCGCACCAGCTGAGCGGGTTTGTTTGTGTTGTGTTGTGTTTTGTTTGCCCCCTCGCCTCTGGGTGGCAATTCACACTCTGCTGCGAGTTCATCTCTGGGGCACCGTCGCTGTCTCTGCAAGTTCATTAGCGTGGGTATAGTGTGTGCTTCAGCTCTCTGATTTACAGGTTTTTTTCCTAACTTTTTTTTAACTAGATAAAATTGTGGCTTGTTGGGATTTCACGTTTCTGACTCCCTGTAAACAAACGAAGTGTTGAGTTTGTTTGCCTCCAAGGTGTTTCTTTCATTTGCTTTTGACCAACTGCCATTTCTCATTTTCCCCTCAGAAGGTAGTGACTGTATATTTGTTCCTGAAAGGATTACCTGCGTGTACTCTGGTGTTTGGAAAAAGAGATAGCACTTCACTCCGACAGGGAAACAGATTGCCTTTCACTAAGCGCTCGCAGGAAGCAATCAGACAGAAAATTGCCCTGGAAAATTGCTCGTTCTGAGTGACTGAGCAGAAAGCGAGGTCTCTAGCCAGGGCGCACATATGCTCCAGCAAGTGAGTGGGTGAGTGACCCACTGAATGGATGGCACTGTAGCTGAGGGTGACACCATAGTGGCTGGGTTATCAGGGCACTCTATCACCGGTTCCTGGTAGCATTAAATGTCTGTGGTTGTTTAGGAACATGGTGTGCTTCTGTTGCCGGACCTTTCAGAGGTAAAATGAAACCGCCAGGATGTGTTTTGACAATTTTTGCCTTGTTCACTTGGTTATTGAGACTACGGCGACTTGTAGCAGTTTACTGATTCCTTTATTCTGCAAAATAGCTGTACTGTGAAGCCTGAAATAGGTTCAAGATTGAGAGAAAGAGTAAATAAGGAGGCTGTCACTGATCTGAAATATAACAATGAAACAAATCTCAATAACAGGAAAAAGATATGACTGATCATCTGTCTTTTCTGACTTTCTCTCCTCCATCTCCACATTTGGTTTCCAGATCTTCGGGTCACTAGGCCTCTGATAGTTCCAGGTTACCCAGAGAACACCACAGCAGTGGTTGGTGGTCAGGCAAAGTTGATGTGTAAAGTCCACAGACCAGGAAGCACAAAGGTGCAGTGGCTGAAGGTGAATGTCAGCGAACCAGGTCAGAACCAGGGAGGACCCCCTGGCCTCAGGGCTCTGACGGTGAGAACAGATCTGCTAACGTCAGCAGTTTTATTGTCCTCTGCACTGTGTTCTCTTCTCATCACTCTAAAATAATCTGTCACGCAGCCCCTGCAGAACATATCATCCAAGGTGAATACTCTCCATCTGTCCAACATCACTGTGGAGGATGCTGGCGAGTACATCTGCATGGCTGAGAACACCCATGCGGGACAGACAGTGCAGGCCATGCAGTCAGCATGGCTGGAGGTCCTGCCTGGTAAGGCAGACTTATCATTATATGAATATTTCGGATTTATAGGCATATGATTTTTTTATGTTGTTTAGATAGAAATGCTTAGTGTCAATTTTTAACATCCCACATCTTTACTTTTTTTAAATGACAACTTTTCCCTTTCACAGGGATTATCATTTCCCAAACTGAGGACATGCCTGCAACTAAAATTCCCTCAGGTAACCTCACTCTGGAGCTTTTACACTTAGAGCTTTTTAAAAAATAAATAAAATCTATTTGGGTGTGAGAAGTGAAAGTATACATTTACCATACAGTGGTATGTTTGCCAACCGTGAGAGCTCTAAACTTGGCATCCACCTCCACAGATTTTGCTTCTCTTTGGTCTCTTAGATCATTAGTGAGCCTTTACCACCCCTTATATTCACTCTGCGACCGCTGTCACATTGCGACATGTTCATCAGCTTCAGTCTCCCTTCCTTCTTGTTTCTTTTCTTTGCTTCTTTTTGAGGGAGTTTGCAGAGCTAGCCAGATCGCTCTCAGTCTCATAACAATTCACAGGGGAACAAAAAGATGAAGAGGGGAAGGGGGAGTGGAGGTGGCTCGGGTCAGTAAGGCCCTGTCTCCATGGCAATGTCATTGTGCTTGTGTGTATGTGGGGACTGGAGATAATGGAGTTTGAGGAGCTGAAGGTCATAACTGAAGGAATAGCGATTAGACTGGGCTCTGTGGTGAGATAATCAGAGCTACAAAAGAAATAAAGAGAAGGAGAAGGAGAGCTCGAAAAGGGTGTTCAGACTGATCATAAAAACTTGAGAAGAGCCTTCAGCACCGCAAGCTAATACCATGCCTGCTTTTAGCAGATGTTCTCGAGGACTTGAGTGAGGACACCACAGAGCATCTCCTGTTAGAGCCAGGCAACGTCCTAAAACTGCGCTGTGACATGAGCACCCGGCCCGGCATGGCTGTAAACTGGTACAAGGAGGGTGCACGTGTTCTGCCCACACCCCGGATCCAGATGCGAGGCGCCATCATGGAAATCACAGACGTAACATATGAAGATTCAGGTGTTTATGTTTGTGTTCTCCGGGGATCCAAAGAGCCTGTGAGGAACTTCACTATCACTGTGGCAGGTAAGAGCACCCGCAGTGCAGTTTTGATGCTTTACTGGATTTTTTTTATATATAAAGTCACTGGTTTAAAAAAAAAGAAGCTTTTAAGTAATGAGGATTAGAGGCAGCCGTAAATGGTATTTGACATGTCTTCGTCTCAGACTCGCTGGGATCTGGGGACGACGATGAGGACAACGACTTGGAGGATTCTTCAGCTGAGATTGAAAATGACCAAGTTTACTTCTATAGAGGTAAAATTGCTGTTTATTTAGCAGCTGCATTTCTTGAATTTTGTGCTTTAACGGCTTATTTGCGGTTCTTTGTCTGTGCAGGACCGTATTGGACACATCCCCAGCGTATGGAGAAGAAACTCTATGCTGTTCCTGCAGGAAACACAGTGAAGTTTCGTTGTCCAGCTATGGGTAGCCCCATGCCGAGCATCCGCTGGCTCAAAAATGGACGCGAATTTAGAGGAGAGCATCGCATTGGAGGCATCAAGGTGACGAAGGTTTCATTTTGTCATCTCGTGCGACATAAACAGATTGTGTTTTTATTTGCTCTCTTATTCATATAATTTTGTACTTTATCTGCCAGCTACGACACCAGCACTGGAGCCTGGTGATGGAAAGTGTTGTGCCCTCAGACAGAGGAAACTATACCTGTGTGGTAGAGAACAAATATGGCTCCATCAGTCACAGCTATGTTCTTGATGTTCTGGGTAAGACATGAAAGATCATGCTTCTCATATTTAATGTTCATATTTAAAAAGTAAAATAAACAAAAAAGCATATCTTGTGACATCTAGAGTGAAGAACACAACCCTTACACGAGTAAGCACTAAACTAAAGCCATAAATAACAGAAAATCTTTATTGGTTGGATTATACAATCTGGCTGAAAAGCATTGGTCAGCACAAAAAAGCAGAATTCCTTCAAATTTAAGGCTCCAGTCTGAGAGAGGAGATAACTGAGCGAGTGAGCAAATGGTGACAGGGGTGCCTGGTGTCAGGCTGCGGCGGGCAGGATGTGGATGGTCAGACTTCCACTCCAGTTTTCTACCTGACTTGTGACAAGAGATCGAGCAGTGTTGCGGTTTGTTTGTTCGTTTGTTCGCTATCTCTCCACCGCAGGGTCAGTTTCCGTCCCTGCTGACAGGGGGAAAAGACTAACGAGGCAGCTAACGAGATCAGAGAGAGAGAGTGACCACAGATCAAAGAGACTAGCGGCAAATAGGCATGCTAATGGAACCAATTTTCATTCCAAAATGACATTTCCTGGTCTTTTGCCAGCATAGAAACATATTGAGGGTGACAATGACAATTGCTGGCTATTTTAAGGAGCTTATTTGCAAAGCATGCATTTTTGTGGGCTTTAAATGACTAAATAAATGAATGTCTTTAAGAGGCAGTCAGGTGATTACCCATTGCCTGCCTAAAACTTCATACATGCTTAACAGATAAATTAACCTTTGTCTCCATATGCTCTGCTATTTCTTTGAGATGAGCAAAGGCATTGAGTGGTTTCTCTTGATCTTTGAACAATTTTTCAGTCTGAATCTTTGCTCCCTTTGCTTACCTCTTCCGTGTGATTTCCTCCAAAAACAGAGCGTTCACCCCACAGGCCGATCCTGCAGGCAGGTTTGCCAGCCAACACCACAGCAGTGGTAGGCAGTGATGTCCAGTTCCACTGCAAGGTCTACAGTGACGCCCAACCTCACATTCAGTGGCTCAAGCACATCGAAAGGAACGGCAGACGCTATGGTCCTGACGGGACCCCCTACGTTCAGGTCCTCAAGGTTGGTAATACAACGAGATGCTATCCTTTCACGTGTTGTTAACAGCAACTCCTCTGGTAGCTTTAAAACCTAACTTCTTCCTAGCTCTCTTATCATGCCCCATCATTGCATTTTGTGTCATGCAGACTGGCAGTCTGAACATGTCCGAGGTGGAGGTCCTCTACCTGTCCAAAGTTACCATGGAGGATGCTGGAGAGTACACCTGTCTGGCTGGAAATTCAATTGGCTATGCCCACCAGTCTGCCTGGCTCACTGTCATTTCAGGTAAGAACAAAGCAACGTAACTATATAAAAAAAAGTCACTCTACACTACTTTGCATGGTCTTTTCAAAATATTTTAGCATTGCTTTGGTCAGCTAATCATTGATATATAGCACTTTTGCCATCAAATACTCCACAAACCTTCAACTAATCATTTCTTGTTTTGAGTTCCCTCTCCTATTGAATTACATTTTTTTCCTCTAATTTTTCATCTTGTACCTGCAGAGGAAGAAGCAGCAGATGCTATGGAAACAATGGAGACCAAATATAGCGACATAATTATCTATGCTTGTGGATTCCTGGCTCTGATCATGGCCATTGTCATCGTGGTGTTGTGCCGAATGCAGGTCAACCCCAGAAGGGAGCCATTTGATGCACTCCCAGTGCAGAAGCTTTCCAAGTTCCCTCTTCGCAGACAGGTACGTCTCATAACCTGCTATGACACAATGGATGATCCAACTGCATCTGAAGGCAAACCTCTTAAAACCTGACATCTTTATCTCTTTCTTCAGTACTCAGTGGAGTCCAACTCGTCAGGGAAGTCCAGCGCATCTCTGATGAGGGTGGCTCGCCTGTCTTCCAGCTGTTCACCAATGTTGGCTGGAGTCATGGAGTTTGAGTTGCCCTATGACCCAGACTGGGAGTTCCCCAGGGAGAAGTAAGTCATCTGTCATTATTTATTAAGATGTAGATGATAATCAATCACAAATGCTTTGTATCATATATATATATATATTTAAATAATCTGAACTGTTAAGTCTCAACAACATTTAAAGCGTCTGCTCCTTGCTAAAAGTATTTCTTCACTGAGTTTAGTTTGGCTGCCGGGATCTGTACTCATTTAAACATTGTAGCGCTCGCATCATGTGTGAACCAAAAAAGAAACAAGCCCGCAAGACATTTTTGGCTCCATCAAACCTATAGTTTTAGAAACCGGAGCTTCAAATTATGGATTTGTACAGTTTTCTTTTGGACATACTTATTTTCACTAAGACTCCCTTTCTCTTTCTAGTCTAACATTGGGTAAACCTCTAGGAGAAGGCTGCTTTGGTCAGGTGGTCAGAGCTGAAGCCTACGGCATCAACAAGGACTGTCCAGAACAAGCCACTACTGTAGCAGTCAAGATGCTCAAAGGTAAGAAAGGAATACTACCAGCGAAATAATTCCTGAGATTAACTTGGCAGATCTTCCTTATAACAGCATGTCAACTAAATAAAACTACATGTCTCTCTCAGATGACGCCACAGACAAAGATCTGGCAGACCTCATCTCAGAGATGGAGTTGATGAAGGTGATGGACAAGCACAAGAACATTATCAACCTGCTGGGAGTCTGTACACAGGATGGTGAGTGTCTAACCTTTATTTTGGATAAGAACCAACACATTTCCTCATTTTCCTCCCAAGTCATTTTGTTATTATTAATCTAATGAAGATCTGCCTGATTTAGGGATTGTTTCAGCTGTGGTGGTTGCAGCCCTTCATCCTGTTTTTGCTTGCCCCCACCCAGGCCCTCTGTATGTGCTGGTGGAGTATGCTTCCAAAGGAAGTCTGAGGGAGTACCTGCGAGCCCGACGACCTCCAGGCATGGATTACACCTTTGATGTGACTAAGGTGCCTGAAGAGCAGCTCACCTTTAAAGACCTGCTGTCCTGTGCCTACCAGGTGGCTAGAGGGATGGAGTACCTGGCCTCTAAAAGAGTAAGCTCTCTATAAAGAGTTGAAATGTACTAGAAGTAGTAACTATAGCTTATTTCTTTTGTAGTTCTGGATTTTCCCCCCAACTTTTCAGTAATATTTCTACTGGCTGTTTGTTTAGGTTTCTAAAAAAACATTTGTTCACCTTAAAGTAGAAACTTTCATGACGCTAACCAGATTAGTATCACAAGTACAGCAACAGTAGGAACGCAAAGTAACGATATGCAAAGATATGCTAATACAGACATATTAGTTAAACAATACAAGCAGTCATAATCCGGGAGAAAACAGACTTCCCTCAAAATGTGATTGAGAATCCAGTTTAGCTGTACTGGAACATCTTTTTTTATGAGACAGGGCCAGCTGATGTGTATCCATATTGATCCATCAATCCATCTTTTTTCCTAACCCCTGATAACCTGGACAGGTTGCCTGTCTATTGGAGTGTGTCTGAATCCCCACAGAGTAATGCAGACATAAAATGAGGGCAGGACTAAACTTCTTTAGGTCTTCAGAGTTATATATGCCCCAAAGAGGCTGTAATATAAGAAATGTGGTTTTGATTGAAAGGATCAGGTTCCTTCATGTAATTCATCGTATTTTGGGACTTGGCCTTCAAATTGATTAGTCTGGTTGAGGCAGCACCAGCTGTTCTTCCTCTCTTTGTCCTTCCTGTCGGTTCTCCTTTTTCTACCCCCATCCACATGTTTCTTGTCCTTTCAATTTCCCAGCATGCACCATGTTTGCGTGCTTCATATCAACACGTCTCCTTGTCTGCCAGTCACTTTCCCAGACAGGCATTCCTCAGCAGAGAGCTGCTGCAACTTCAGTCCTGTTTACTCTTCTCCATCCATCTGTCCGTCCCTTCATTGCATGGCTTTGTCCTTTTTAGCGCTGCCATAAATCTGTTAGCAAACAGGCCGGCAGAGCCTTCGTCTGGGTGTAGGCATCAGGTTTCTGGCTATAAGGCCTCCGAAGAATGCAGGAGCCTGAATCTAACCCTCCATTATGGGGAGACCCACAAACCAAGACTGGCTCATTTCGCACGTCCCCACAAATCCCACGTCTATTTCAAATGAAAACCAAAATAAACTTAATGACATCCATTCAATGTGGGCAAACACTGCTTTCTTTTTTCCTCGCAAAGGGTTGTTTTTCCTAAAACTCCAGGATTTCTATATAAAGACATTATATTTTTGCGGACCTCACCAAACTGAGGCACCGTGTGTTGATTTTAGGCTCCCGCGTCTTTTAACTTTTTGGGAAATCTGCAGTCAGTCATTTTTACCTCGCCTACCTCAGCATTTTCAGACAGGGAAATGTCACGCCACAAATCTGAGAGCTTGTCATGCATTGCGAGAAATAAGTCGTACAGTTATCTAAAAATCAAAAGAAACATGCAATATATTTAGAAACTATATATATTGTGTGTGTGTGTTTTTTTTTATCCAAATTTTTAAAATCTGTTTATTTAATCTGGAGACTCAACAGCTCGTGTTGGGAATTTTTCATCCCCTTCTTTTCTCTTTGCAGTGCATCCACAGAGATTTGGCAGCCAGGAATGTTCTGGTGACTGAAGACAATGTGATGAAGATTGCTGACTTTGGCCTGGCCAGAGGAGTCCACCAGATTGACTACTACAAGAAAACCACCAATGTGAGTAACATTTCTAAGGAGCATTTGTTTTAGGAATTTGCGCCTCTAACACCCAGACTAGGGTGCAGCTAAGCTGTCGTTATTCTTTTAATTTTTCCAGCATAGCTAGCTAAAATATTGACATCTCAAATCAAGTTTCAAAGGAAAAATACTATTTTTTAAGTGCCTCGATCTAATGTCTTTTTGCTCAGAAATACTACTGCAGTATTGTTAGCAATCAGTTTGTACAACCCTTTCCCGTTAGTACTGTACATGGTAGGTACATATATATCTACGGCTGCTTATAAACCTATCTGCCCCTTAGTCATTTTATTACTGACTGGTTTCCTTTACAGTTTTAATACTCCTGTAACCAGATGTTTGATGTTTTCCTCTGACTGGCAGCAGGCTTAATGGGACTTAATTAGAAAAGAGTTGATGAAGAACGAGTAGGGGAAAGATCATATGAGAGACATGCAGGAGCATGGCGCAACTAACTAGGATGAGATTCTGGTTAAGTTTGGGTAGTGAGAGGCTCTAACGTGTTCGTGTCTGCTCTTCAGGGACGACTACCAGTGAAGTGGATGGCACCAGAAGCTTTGTTTGACAGAGTCTACACTCACCAGAGTGATGTGTAAGTTCAACTCATCACAGTAAAGTCTCAAAAATATCAGTGTTATACCTTCCTTCTCACATCTTGTCTAAACTTGTACTCAAACTCCTTGAAACCTTTTCTCCGTAAGGCTAACGAGTGATATCCAATGTTTTTACAGCAACATCAAGAAAACCTTTCATTTTCAAATGTGTTCAGTTAAAATCATTTTAGATCTGGACAACAAAATGGTAAATGGCCTGTATTTGTATAGCGCTTTACTTAGTCCCTATGGACCCCAAAGCGCTTTACACTACATTCAGTCATCCACCCATTCACACACTGGTGATGGCAAGCTACATTGTAGCCACAGCTGCCCTGGGGCGCACTGACAGAGGCGAGGCTGCCGGACATTGGCGCCACCGGGCCGTCTGACCACCACCAGTAGGCAACGGGTGAAGTGTCTTGCCCAAGGACACAAACGGCCAACTCTTGAGCCACGATCGCCCACGACTACAAGTTTCTTAGTTGTAGTTAGAACATTTTCTTTTTAATTATTAAAGTTTTAGCTTATTATTTATGTGCCACTTTTAGCTGCTACTTTATTTATGATCTTTAAGCAACCAATTTCACTGTATTCACTGTTAATTTAAAAATGTTGTTTGTACCTTTAGTCAGCCATTTCAACTTTTCATCTTTAAATACGTATTTTTAGCTAGTAATGTAACTGCTAGCAAAAATGTTAACTAAAGATTTTTTTTATTTAAAAATGTACTTAGCTACTGTGTCTTCACAGTTTATCATTATCTCTAGCTTTAGTGAGCTGTTTCATCTGCTTTTTTCTACTTTTAACTCCTCAGCATTATAGTGAGCCCACGGTATAGTGGCTAACCTGTTCACTTTACCTATGAAAGATCTCTACTTTGACTCTGGGAATAGGCACAAACTGGGCCTTTAGCAATTATTTTTCCAGCAACTGCCATCAACCTCCAGCAACATCTTGCAACAAGTTTGGGAATCTTTGTTTTTCCCTCAAGACAAGTTGCTGACAGGTAGCCATGGGTCAGCCTCTAAGTATGTATGGCTGGGGCTTTATTCACTTGATCCTATATTGTCACCATAGCTGTCACACTTCACACATGTGGTTACTGCTCACGTGTCTGCAAAACCTCAATACCCCTATTACCTATCCCAAGCCTGGATAAATTGGAGGGTTGTTTCAAAAAGGAATCTGGCATCAAATCTGCACCAAACAAAATGCGAAGATCCATCTGTGGCGACCCCTTGGGAAATAAGGGAGCAGCCAAAACTAAATATATATTTAACTCTTCAGATAAGCCCAGTTGTTTAATAGTGGAGTTAATCTTTCTACTTATCCCATGGTTACTGCTGAACGAATCCAGTTGAGAACAATTGCTTCATACTAAAGAAATCACCGATGCTACCTTTCTGTGTTCAGGTGGTCATTTGGTGTATTGATGTGGGAAATATTCACACTGGGCGGTTCACCGTATCCTGGTATCCCTGTTGAGGAACTTTTTAAGCTGCTGAAGGAAGGACATCGCATGGACAAACCATCAAACTGCACACACGAACTGTAAGCAAGCCCTCTTTTCTTTTTAAACTTTACTCTCAACTGTTAGCAGACATGCCTATTTATTCTAAGAAACATTGTAGCAGACAAGTAAAGAGCAGTAAATAAACTGGATCCACTAAAGCTACCACCAGTAACTACATATCTTTAGCGTATCACATTTTTGTCCAGATCTTTTCTAAAGAATGCAGTGGTAACATGTGCCCTATGGTAAATTATCCTTATATATTTTTTTCTGCAGCTATATGATGATGCGTGAATGCTGGCATGCTGTTCCCACCCAGAGACCAACCTTCAAACAGCTGGTTGAGGAACTGGACAGGGTGCTCCTGTCCATTTCTGACGAGGTAGGTTTCAAACATACATACCAATCTATCCACCTGTAAATGTTCCTGTGTTATGTGTAAGTCTGCTGTTGTACAATTTATCCTTCTGTTCACTTTATAAAACTCATGGTAGTCCTATAGGTTTCAGACTCATTCACAAACACACAGTAACATCTGCAACCATAAAGATGTGTGCACACATTTTCATTGACACCAACAATCTGCAGCCCAGATGTTCAGCACGCAGACTGCTTGAGCTGAGCAGATTTCTGATCCTATAAACTCAAAGCAATAAACACAAAATCAAACAGTGTTTGGCTGCTGAAATTGCAGCACTTTTTGTTATTCCTTTGCAGATGTGCCAGAAGTTAACATGTTTGATTTGTTTGCTTTTAGGTGTTCATGAGCTTAGATACATTCATAACAATCTTTAAAGCAACCAATCCAAAACCAGTCTGTGCTGACCTGGTGGTCCAAAACTATGATGAAAACAACTGTCCAAAATTTGTTCAATAGCAGTGTGATAGCCAGTCAAGTTCAATCTTTATTGATTTTTACTGAAAATTTTCAAAAACATTTAATTGTGCATTTCTCTAGAATTTCTTCTTATTGATTCAACTTCCTCTTCCCCTCAGTACTTGGATCTGTCAACGCCTTTTGAACAATACTCTCCTTCATGCGAGGACACATCCAGCTCCTGCTCCTCTGACAACGACTCAGTTTTTACCCATGATGCCTTATCCACCGACCCCTGCCTCTTGGGCTACCAGGACGTGCACTCTCGGATAGACACGAAGACGGCTCTTCGATAGGCGCACGAACACCACACACGTACAAACACAACACTACAGTTGGGAAACACTACTTTGGGCTTTTGAATGAAGTAACATCCTCTGGCTACCAAACTGAAGGACTGCTGCTCCTTTCTAAAGGTAAATTAAAGATTTATTCATGCGATGTTGTTCATTGGACCTCCACTATGGCATCCGACAAAGCCCTGGAATATAGATAGCATTTGTAAACACACGTACACACACAAATACATGCACAGCCACACACCTCTGCACATGGAGCACCAAGGACACTACGCTTGACACCAAGGTGGAGTTTTGAAGTGTTACATCATGGACAGAAGAAAGGAGGACAAACCAATCACGGTACTTTGGACTATCAGTTGTGGAACAGTGCCCAAGAACAGTTTTAGCTTTGGAGGCATAAAACTCAACAGAAGTGACCCTGGTACTTGAAATGCCTTTAAGTGCTTTCTCTCTTTTGAGGCAGCAGACAAAGATCTCCTCCACAAACTTGACCCACAACCAGGGCTGGAAAACCTCGGTCATAAAGACATTTTGACAAAAACAAAAAAACAAAAGATTTATTTTGCTATCATAGAAGATAAGAAACTGATTGTTAAATATAAATCTGTTTATATAAGATTATATTACTTTTGTGTTGCTTATTTAAGGAGAAAACAGTCTTAAATCTCAGGATCTCTCATGCTAAGAAGTTGCTGTAGTGGCAGCAAAGTGCCTGAATCGATGATTTCCTGTGAATATATTAGAATATTAAACTATTGTTATGTACATATCAACAACAGAAAGACAATTGCCTTTTATAAATTATTCTGAATGACACAACAAGTGAAGGCTATTGGGGGCAAAAGAAGAGAGGAATTTAATCAAGTGCCAAACCTGTCATGTCGTGGGCTATCTATTTCTTTCCAAAATACCAGCTTATTCATATTTATCTCCAACAGCATCCCTAAATCTAAGAAAGCAGATCTTATTTTGAATTATGACTGATTGACTGAGATATGAAAAATCCATTAACAATTAAAGCCTTAAGTGCTTTTGTGGCAAGAAAAAAAATAGATAGCTTGGGCCTTTAAGCATGACCTCAGCTTGGGAAATTTGGGAACAAAGTCCGCCCCCCCCCCTCCCAGAATTTTTCTTTTTGTTTTTAATCTCAAGTCGAAGACAAGGTTCAAAACCACAAGAAGACAGTTGAGATAAGTTTTGAACGTGTCTCAAAGAAGCAGAGGTTGCGAGTGTGGCTTGTTTACTCATGACCTTTGAGGCGACATTACGTGGTGCTCCTTTAACAACAGCTCTACTCTTACATGAATGCTCCGTGAGGGACAGTGTGTCCAGGGTGGGACTCGTTCTGAAAGGAGCACTGACGATTTTAGCATGAAGACTCTGTTGGGAGCTGGCCCAAGCCCAGTGTCACTGCTGAGCAGCATGGGGAGGGTGGGGGACACTGAATGTGAAAGCCTGTGTGATTGATTTCAAATAAGGGAGGAGGGGGAGGGACACCTATTGTCTCCGTGTAACCCTTCACCCAGCCAGATCTGTTGGCAATAGGTCCTCAGGTCCGCAGCCTGGCTGGACAATGAAAGCTTTGCAGGCTTAATGGGTGTGACTACAGACCAGAGGGAGTTTGGGGGTGGTGTTGTGGGCATAGCTTGGGCTTGTGTGCAAATGAAGAGGCTCTTATTATGGTAATATCTCCTCTTCTCTCCCTATCTTTATCCACAAAGCCTCCATCTTTTAAATTACAAATCTTAATTCAGATTTGCAGCCCCACCACTGCCACCAGGACCAGCTGTAGAAAATTCCCCTGTGGGCTAAAATGCCAACTGATTCTCAACCCACCTCCTGGAGCTGACTGCAGACAAACCTAAACAATATTTGCATCGCCAGCCCAAAACCTTCATATCTTTAATATGTTCAAATAGAAAAAAGGAGGGTTTTACTTTAAAAAGATGCTGTAAATTCATCAATCAGTTTATTGTCTTTGAAGAAAAACAACCATCTTGTCACCAAAGGATTCATGTATGGCCTCTTCTCATGTTAAGCTATCGCTCAGCTTCTACGTCATTTTGAAAAGACGTTTTATCCACAGTGTTCAAAAAGCATTGATATTTTTACATTCCTGTTACCTGCTCTTCTCTCAAAAACGAATTGTAAACAATCATGGCATTCTTAAACATTTCCTCAAGAGAATTATTTTAGAAATATCTAATTTATTTGTTTATTGTTTTGTTTTTATATGAAATAAAGTATAATTTAAAATAAAGCAGCTCTGTGTGCTCGTTTCTTTATTTAACTTTAAAGAACTCCATTAAGGATTTTAGGTTTGACATTCATCACTTTCCTTTGGTGAAAAAGGAGCTTATCCCAGCTGACACCAGGGTGAAGGCAGATATTATCCCAGACAGTATGTGTATCACAGGGCTAAAGAGAAAGACAACCAAACAGCCTCACATTCACACCTGCTACCAGTTTGGATCTAAAAGACATGTCTTTGGACAGTGGAGGAAATCCATGCAATCACAGGAACTATATACAGAAAGGAAGTTCAAACTATACCTAAACCTCATTTTATCGGTTTAGACTGAAAACAAAACCAGAAATGCTGAAAACCAGTGTTTCGGAGGATAATTGGTCGAGCAAAGGAACGCTGACCCATGCTCTGATGAGTTTGTTTCCATTCTTGTGATAGCTGTGCAGCGCTTTCTCTGTAGCATGTGCCATAGCACCAAGACACACCCTTAAAATCCACGCATTACACTCACTCATTCCTAACGTGGCTGATTCCCACATCTCATTTTAGGAAGAACTTTAATTGTAATAAATTACATTTAAGTAAAGGCCCCTTTGGTGTGACAAACTGGATCTTATATGGGATTTAGTGAATTAGTCTGACCATTTTAATCCTATTACCCCACAGCTTAATCACTGGTATGTTTGGTATTTAGCACTGTGCTTAAGATGTTTGAGTATAAAGAAATGGTTTAGTTCTTTGATTTAGAGTTGGAGATGATTTCAGGGAAGAGGGAACATTTGTCCCCGCTTTAAGTTGCAGATGTATTTTGTTGTCTCATACCAGGCCTTTGGATGTGTCTAAATACTCCACAACAAAATGCAGAGACACTGGTTAATAAAGAGAGTCACCAGAATCCTGCACATGAAGGGATTGTGAGGTTCAAGAAAAACCTCTGCAGAAGAGACACCTTCATGCCAGACTGAAGTATGTGAGGGACAACCTGGAAAAAGATTATGAATACTGGAAGTGTGGCCTTTGGAAAGATGAGACAAAATTCGGGGTCTTTGGTGTCAGAGACGCTGCTTATGTTTGGAGAAAGAAGCCAGAGGCGTATAAAGAACATTGTCCCCAGAGTGAAACACAGTGATGGGACTATTATGCTGTGGGAATGCCTCAGGGCATCTGAAACCATGAATATCGTCAAGGTGGAATGAATCAAGAAAACTTCAAACAGTCACTGTAAAACTGGGTCTGGGTCATCAACACATCATAGAGACCCAAAATATGTCAGTATTAACCATTGCATTAAATAAATTCTTTAAAAAACACGTTTTTCCACTCGTCTTGTGCAGTGCGTAAATAGTGTTGAAGATTCAGAATCATGAAATTCATTCATTTGTAAAAACTATTTTCTTTTCAAGACTTTCTGCATTTGCTTTAAAGTAAAATTTTTTTCCTACAGTTGGATGCAAATTTGTCTCTTCATCCTCATGTCCTTTTGGTTCTGATGAAGGCTGTACTTGTTATATGAAAACCCAAAGTGCTTGGTTTTACTGATGTCACTGCATTCCTGGGTGAAAGAAATAAACTTGTTACATTTATTAGTTCAGACTAAATCAAGATCCTTGATATGAAAGTAGAACTTTCCACCAAATCCCCATATGAATTTGTGCAATTTGTTGCAAACTTGAAAGGGGTAAGAGTGTCTTGATCTCATCATTGTAGGAGTTGGCGATTCTCATTAAACTAAAAAAGAAAGTAATAACTTTGACAAAAAAAAATTGGGTGTGGAATATGCTATAGACACTGAGAAAAGCAAAAACGACAGCAAATTGAAACAAATGTGAGAAAGATGAAAGACAGAGACGGGAACATAGACGGCGAGACAGAAGAATGAAGAGATGGAGGTTAAAGGTTAAGAGGAGGGAGGCGAGGGCAGCGCTGATCCCATCCAGCCACGGCTTTTGAAGTGTGCATGTGTGTGTGTGTGTGTGTGTGTGTGATTCCTGTGTCTGTGAGTGTGAACATGATTATGTGTCAGTGTGTGCGATATATGCTGTGTACACTGTGTGTGGTCCGTGCATGTATGCAGTCGTGTTTGTGCGTCTTATCTCCTGTGTACAATAAATCGCGATTGCCCGTTGAGTCTCTTGTAATCTCTGAGCTCCATTCCTGCTCCGGCTGATAAAGGTCTCAGTCTGCAGGATAAGCGTCTCTGGCTGAAGGGCTGTTATCCATGTGTGATATTAGTTGTGAAGAGAATTTGGTTTTCATGTGTGTTTTTGAAGCAAAGAACAAGAAAATAGCAAATTTTCTGTGTTGAGGGTCTGGTGTGCTATGTACCACCTATATATTTATATATATAAATATAATACTAGCATATAAAATATTAAGAAATAAAGCATAAACTGTCTTTAGACAGCAACTATTAATTTGTTTGCTCTGTTATGAGCAATGAGGCATTATTTCACTATTCTTTTCACTTCTAGTGGATCTCCTTGGTTTGAAGGACCATCACAGGACAAACCTAAATAATGTTTAGATCCTTGTTCCACAAATGTCCTCCAAAGCGGGTAGTACTTTGTGAAGGTTCAGAGTCTTTAGGGGTTTCATTTCCTCCACTGAACACATCTGATTTGAAGGCTTATTGCTAGCATTTAACCATATATCCAACTACAGACGCATTATTTTGCTTGTTTGTGGTTGGTTCACAAGAACAAAGTCAAGCTTTGTTTAGTATATTTTCAAAGACAACAGTCATTGGGAATTTGTTAGTGGAAATTATTTTTGTCATCTTAAGGTCCTCTAGCTGTTTAAAGGAGATGAATTAGAAATTTTTTCTTTTTCAACCAGGAGACATATTTTGGGAGCTTGCTTTGTGCTTTTTCACTTGCTGGTTAGGTTCAGGCATCTAAAGTGCTTGGTTCGGGTTCTGAAAACATTGTGGTTTAGATTCAAATACACCCCTTTACCACTTAAGAATACCCAGTCCATTTAAATGCAACACTAAGGGATCATAAAAGAGTGTCTTTATGTAATGACTTGGAATTTACACCCATTTCACCATTGCTGCGCTCTGTGAGCCTGGCGCCAGTGCTGGCGAGCGCTTGTGTATGAATCTCTGAGACAAATGAACGAGAAAATTTAGGCTGCAAAAAAGTTCCTGAAACGGAAGCAGCAGAAGCACCTCAGACATGTGAACCAATAACAATGAATTATGCTTCTTTTCAGCTGTAGTGACATTTCCATGAAGATGCAGGTCAAGTTACCATACAGTGGCTTGCAAAAGTATTCGGCCCCCTTGAACTTTTCATTCCACTTCTCACGTGTACACCACTTTATATTGATCTTTCACGTGGAATTCCAATAAAATTGATTCATGTTTGTGGCTGTAATGTGACAAAATGTGGAAAAGTTCAAGGGGGCCGAATACACTGTGGTGTAAGGTTTATCTACATCATAGTATTAAGATATAAAAATTCATCCACTGTAAGTAGCACTATTGTATCTATGTGTTGCTTTGCTGGAGGAAACAATGGATGAGTCAGAATTGCATTATAGTAGAAAATGCGGTCAAGCTCATCCTCTTTGTATCTAATGACACATTTTTATCTTCTAGAAAGAAATTAAGACAGCTGAGGCCTTTTAGAGCATCTCATCAGATTTATCATCACACAGGCCTGAGACCTGCACAAAGTGCATCGGGTTACAGTTACAGTTTAGCAGCTTACTTGATATGACCGCACAAATGCGCAAAGGCACAATTAGCTCTATTTCTTTGTCACAATATTAGGGACAAAGATGAACTCCAAACATGATGTAAATGTATACATTTGATTTGACCAGACTGCATTAAATTTAACATTTTGTGCAACAAAATGACAAAATTTTTTACATGCAATCAAATTTCTTAAAGTCAGCATTTCAGGCTTTCTGGGTGTGTTAAGGACTTCTTGAATTATGTTCCTACATTAATATCTTCAATGTGACACGTTTGGGTTCACAGAAACTATAAACACACTCAGGCAAACACGTCTACATGTCTGCTACAAACAAACAGAAACTCCTTATCACTGCAGTACAATCTGTCCAATTTGTGGTTTGTGGTTGCTTAACTCCTGATATCTGAGTGTGTGTGTGTGTGTGTGTGTGTGTGTGTGTGTGTGTGTGTGTGTGTGTGTGTGTGTGTACACGTGTTTCAGCGTAACCTTCATTGACCTGGCATCAATGGAAAACTGTTGAGGTCACAAATGTTTGTTTATCACGTTTGAACCTAAAAAAACAAAAAAACAACAACTGTAAATACATTAGAGTTAAAATATGCGACACTGCTGCTCAGGGGTTCCCTGGTGAGCGTGTGTTAGAAGAGTGCAGAAAGAGCAGATGGATAATTTTGGCATCTGTGGTGTCATCACCTTGTCTAACTTTCCACATGACCAACACTATGGATTTGAAATAGAGGTGCTGGTGGGTTTTTCTACTGGGTGTGAGTGCAGCGTTAGACTCAGCGGGCAGCATATCTGCTGACTGACTTCCTTCTCCATTTGTCTGATTAGTCAGCAAGGGTCCAGCTTGCGCTGTGTTACTCTGACAGCAAATCCAGCTTCCATTCAGCCACATAAACTGTTGATGCTGTTAATGCGAAAGCTCCAGGCTCCAGCTTTACTGACAATCATGTTTTTAGGTGCTGCTAAGCAAGGCCAGTGTTACTTGGCTTCTCATTACAATAAGCAAATGCTTAACTTTATGAACACATAAGAAGGCAAGATGCAGGATGCTTGGAGGTCTACTCTGCTCGAAAAGAAATTAGGGGAACACTTGATCGGTGCACTATACGCCAGGTCAGTTATATTTCAGGGATATTACACAGATCATGTTATGTAAACAATTATGAATCCATTTCACCTGTTTTTAAAGAGGCGTGTAACAGCTTATAACAACTTAAAAGATCAGCTGTTGTGTATGTGCTATCAAGAGTTGTTCAGATTTCTATAATTCCATGTTTTCCCTACAGCACATGTTACCCTTTTCAGCGTGTTCTTTCTCAACCTGTGGAGAGACTTCATCAGGATGTGTGAACGCAGGCCAATACCATGCAGCTCAACAAGCAGCTAACGGACATTTGGACCTCACGCAACCCTCATGGAGACTGTTTCTGACACTTTGGACAAGAACGTGCAAATGAGTAGCCCACTGGAGGTCATTTTGTAGGACGGTACTCCTCATGTTCGTCCTTGCAAAAAGGAGCAGAGGTCAGTCCTGTTGTTGGGTTTGTGTCCTTCTATGTCCCTGTCCAGCTTACCACACTCTTTATAGTGTACTGCAAGACACAGCAAACAATTTGATGGGACATAGGGATGTGCCAACCCATCGGATTGTCTCGTTGTTGTCTCTCCAGGACACTGTTATCACTTTAATTTGCATCAAAACAGCTAAAATGTATTCACAAAAGTTTCTGCTTCCTAAAAGGACAGACTGATATCCATTAGGTTTAACGGGCTTTGTGTTATACTGTGATGATCAAGTGTTTCCTTTATTTTTTGGGCAATGGACATGTTGTTTCCCATGAGGTGAATGTGTCAGACCAGCAATTATGGGTCTTTTTAAAAGAGCTGTTTAAATTTCTCTAAATCATCCATCTTTCCCTAAAGCACATATTATCCATCCCAGTAAGCTCGTTCTGAAGCTATTTACATAAAATCAACATTTTTTATAACTGTCTCCCAATGAAGGAATTTTTTACCCTAAGTAATGGCTGCAGCTGTAGAAAGACTTCCTTTAGGAAGTTTCAGAAGGGTAAGAATGTGCCATGAGCTTTAGCGCTGCTTGTTAGTAACAGAGAAAGGATTGTTTGCAAAAATGTCACTTTTTTTTCAAGAGATTTTAGCTGCTTGAGCAACCAGCATCAGTCAACTTTGAGAGTGTTGCTGTGCTAACACAGTGCTCACAGCATCAGCTTGCAGAGCCGAGAACCTTTCTTAAAGAATGACCTTCCTGCTACTGAAATGTATTACAAAGTTCATTTTTCTTTCTTGCAAAACTTTTCTATTGTCTTATTTTTCTCTGGGTAAGTGAACTAGAAAACAATATTTAAAGTTGCCCTGCATGACGTGGAAATATAAAACCAAGTCAATTAACTGAACTCAAGAAAGTTCAGTCAATAAAACTTAACATGCGAACTTTTAAAAGCAGTCGGGTTGTTATTCTACTCAGTATGTGAAACCAGTTCAGCTCAGATGAAAGATGAAGTTTCCCGAAGTCGGTTGATGAATAAGCAAAATAAAAAATAAGGACAGAGGAAACCAAACAGAAGTTTATTGTTCCTGCCAACTGTTGTTCCCAATGTACTTGAGTATCTAACGCATTATCTGATTCCAGTCAGTAATTTTCTGTAATTTTATCTCAACAGGATGTCGAGCTTGCATCAGCTTTTCTTCTGTGGTTTATAAACAGAGCAATTTCCTTTCTTCTCCTTTATTTCTTATTGTTTTCTCCAGTTTCACACGCCTCACAAACCACAGTTTTTCTGAAATGTCAGAGATCTTCTTTTCAAATAAGGAAAATCCAACGTTTGAAGAGACCAGCTGTGATTGTGCTCCAACTGTGACCCACATCCTCATCTGTTACTGCGCTTTAAACAGAAAGCACAACATCTTCCGGATACATTTTCAGCAAATTCCGGTCTGTATTTGTTAAATAAACAGCAGCTATCATCGGTTGGCAAAGTTCAATAATCAAAGGATCATAATTGTTATGAAGGGACTAAGACTCCACAAGGAGACAAAAAAAAGTCTCATCGGCAAAATAAACTACACTGTTGTCAACATCTGTCTCGCCCTTCGTTACTCGTCATCTGTATAACATTCTCTCATCTCGAGCAGCCTAAATATTTAAGGCTGTCAGTCCCAAAAATGGTATCATATCAACTCCAAACAGCCTCCCAGTTTTCAAAGTCTCCTGGTTACCTGAGAGATATAAACTCACAAATTCTCAATGGGATAAAGAATTTTTTTGATGGGCAGAAATTCAAAGAAGAAGAGAGAAATGTTTGACTAAGTTTTTCGACGTTTGGTTTAGTTTGAGGAGTTGTGTCTCTGTTATCGCCTGCTTTCTATTTGGTTCGGGAAAGCTTCGGCGACAGCAGTCCCAAATTGTTTAAATCCTAATGCCCCAAATCTGTTGTAAAATTAAAACTGGAAATATAAACATAAATATTTCATTTAATTGACTGGATTAATCTTTATGGCTAACAGATGTTTACTCGCAGAAGGTGCCCTTTGCCAAAAGTATTTCGAATTAGCATTTAAACGTGACGCCAACAGATCGTGAGAGGCTTGTTTAGCTATTGCCACATCTTGCTACTTCACAGAGTGACCAAACAACACCTTGGAGAGCAGAGCAGTGTTTGAGGCATCTGACACACTAAAACAGTACAATATGATGCACTGACAGAGGAGCTCAGCTCAAAGCTCAAGTGTCAGGGCTGTAAACCATTTGCAATTTGAATGCTGCTGCTTTTAGTTTGAATAATGCTGTCTCTGTTTTTTATTGTAGTAGTTTTTAATAGTCTGCAGCACTTTGTGGTCATTAGTTTTAAGCGCTCTGCAGGTAGGCCGTTTATGATCTACGTCTTCCTTCTTGTGCCTTTAGTGTCTTAAACCTTAAATGGGACAAAACTTGGACTTCTTTATGGGACTTCTGCAGTAACACTCTGATCAATAAACACACAAGAGTCATGGAGCAAATCCTCCATTTATCACGGGTTAAAGTTTAACTGTTTGCAGCAGCACTGAACCCTGGACTACATGTAACTGGCTGTCGTCATTTTATGTTTAGTTCAGTGTTTGTTGGTCGACTTTATCTACTTTATCTACTGACCTCCGGAAGTATTTGTAATTCCGTCTAGATACACAGTGTACGATAAGGCCAGGAAGAGAGTGTGGACACAGGATGTTGAGTTAACACTGGGACAACAGCAGAGCTGCTTATCGCACAGAGAAGCAGCCGCAATACAACAGCCAGCCACGTGGATCCACAGTGGTGTCTGAAGTTTGTTGAACAGATGTCTGAAATTTGCATACACTCATCATGGGCATGAAAGTCATGGTCATTTGGGGCTTTTAAATGACTTCTTTGGACTGTTATTTTTCCAGGGTGAAATAATTGCACAGCATACATCTTTAATGGCTTCAAACAACAAGAATTGAGTTTTAATTTATTTTGGATTTTCTCTCATTCAAACAGGGTCAAAATTATACTTACAGGCTCAAATATATACATGCACTCAATGAGTGCTGCTCAAAACAATGTCTTTTAACTTGACAAGGCTGAAGTCTATTAACCGCTCGTTAGTGATCATAATGGACTGCAGCTGGCAGTTTCTCTTTGCAGTATAAAAAGGATTTGTTTGACGGCACCTATTGGACTGACAAATACTCAGAACAATGGGAAAATCCAAGGAACTCAGTGAAGCTCTAAGAAGGAGAACTGCAAATTTACACAAACTGAGAAGGTCTCTTGGAGCCATTTCTAAACAACTCCAGATTCAAAGCCAGTTTTATACCACCAAGAAAGAAGCCCCTGCTCCAAAATCAACACCTTCAAGCTCAACTAACATTTGCTTTATGTTTTATGGTCAGACAAGACAGAGATTGAGCTATTTGACCACACAAGAGCTATGCTTGGAGGAATTAAGGCGGGGCTTTTAAACCTAAGAACACAGTACCAGCTGCCAAGCACGCTGGTAGTAGCGTCATGCTCTGGAGCTGTTTTGCTGTCAGTGGTACATTGCACACAGTAGATGAAATAATGAAGGAAGATAACTACCTCTAAATTCCTCAGCTTCACCTACTCAAATCAACAGCTAAACCAGCTAGACCAGGGGTGTCGAACTGTCCTGCAGGTTTTAGATCTCACCCTGGGTCAAAACACCTGAATCAAATGATTAGTTCATTACCAGGGGTCTGGAGAACTTCAAGACATGTTGAGGAGGTAATTTATCCATTTAAATCAGCTGTGTTGGATCAAGACACATCTAAAACCTGCAGGACACCCGCCCTCGAGGCCTGGAGTTCGACACCAGTGAGCTAGACGGTTGGAACTTGAACATAGTTTGGTGCTTTCCAAACCCCTGACATCAACCCTATTAAAAATTTGTGAACTGTGCTTAAAAGCACCCAAGTCTGCCAAGAGTAGTGATCAAATATTGATCCAGAATTATGCCAGAATCTTGGTGATAGATACCAAAAGCATCTGGCCAAGGTGCAACTTGCTAAGGGACATTAAACCAAATGATGAGTGAGTCTTCTGAGCAAGCCTGTTTATGGTGTTGGACTTTTGAATAATACTCACAGGAATAAAACAATTCACTTACACAAAAGAAGCTTGGTTAAGAAAGAGGACCTTCATGGTTATGGTCAAACATAACAGTAAAGCTGGATGGTTTGTGGTAATATGATGAAATATCTATATTTTGAAATATACTGCACTTAACCTCATAAGACCCAAACTCTTCCACTGCATGCATTTTTAATTTCTCTTTGATATTTGGGCTGATTGGGACCTGATGAATGTAAAAACAAAGAATCACCAGATTATTTTTTTACCCTATTTTTGTTTCTAAGAAAAATGAGAGCCACATATGAGGATATTCGTTTTACATTTCGATAGAACAGTAGCAGTACAATGTCCTCGTAAGTGGATATTAGACCCTTGTAGAGCAAAATTGAATATTTTGGTCTAAATAACCCAAAATGTGATGTCCACATATGTGAACGCCAGGTCCTAGGAGGTTAAGCCCAGTAGCCACAGTAGATATTTGTAAGTACACGCAGTGGAAACGTGTCCTTTCTGGGAGGTCGTGGTGAGATTTATTTCAGATGGTCAAATTGTTTTTTTTTCCCCAGTTGTGCAAGTTGAGTTTAACAAAACCACGTATTTTGCAAACCTGTCATTATATTGCCATCAAATTTTGTCCGTTTCTGTCAGCAACTGCATTGAGAAATCAGAACATGTCATTTTTGTTTTTATTACATTGTTCTCCCAAGTCTTGGCAACCAGGGAACAACAAAAATAATCTTTCTAATTGACATACATCAAAAAATATTCACATTTTTTCCAATAATTTTGCTTTCCCTTTTTCCAGTATATACACAGTTAGGGTTGGTTTAGAGTAAAGTTTATCTCCCATGATGATTTACACCTCAGATGGTTAACAGCATGACAACTGCATAAACTGTTAAACTTTAAACTGGATCCATTTAAACATGACATTGACGTGCATTCAGATTTATACGGTCACATGATGAAAGAAACGAGTATATAAAAAGAAAGAGATCGTTATTGTACTATAATGATTGTTGCATATGTTGTATGTCTGCTCCCTAATTCCTCCTACACATATTTTCCAATCTGAATAAAACTTACTATATATACTGCCAAGAGCAAAGGGGTTATCAACATCTATACAGCTTTCGGGAATTATTTTATAACACTCACTTCCTCACAAATTATGTATATTATGTGTAACAGCTGATCTCAAAATGAACAGTGACATTACGCTTACGTTACGTGTAAGGTGTCAGGTTTACGTGTACGTTACATGTGCGTTGTAAATACATTTTGCTAAATGCATTTTAGTGAAGTGGCACTTTGGCATCACTGGAATCTGCTGCCTTGCATTTCTTTAAGTAAGTATTTATTAAACAGTGCTGCTAATACTACCTACCTATCAATATGTATATTCAGTTCGATTCAGTTTTATTCATACAGCGCCAAATAACAACAACAGTCACCTCAAGGTGCTTTATATTGTGGTGTAGATCCTACAATAATACATACGGAGAAAAAGCCATCAATCATACGACCCCTGTGAGCAAGCACTTTGGCGACAGTGGGAAGGAAAAACTCCCTTTTAACAGGAAGAATCTTCCAGCAAAACCAGGCTCAGGGAGGGGCGGCCATCTGTCACTGGTTGGGGACAGAGGAGGAAGACAGGATTAAAAAAAGCTGTGGAAGAGAGACAGAGATAATAACAAGTTTGATTCAATGCAGAGAGGTCTATTAACACATAAGAAAGGTGACTGAAGAAGAAATACTCAATGCATCATGGGGGTCAAAGGAGCTTGTAAAGAAAAGCATCTGGACTTCTTTAAGT
>NW_005187620.1:364585-403682 GCF_000239375.1 Pundamilia nyererei | reverse complement strand
ATTGAGTAACGTAACGGAATAGGTTACAGAATACATTTTGGGGCATGTATTCTGTATTCTGTAATGGAATACATTTTAAAAGTAACCTTCCCAACACTGTCTTACAGTAATAGTTCCCCAATGGCAGGCAATACAAAAGTAACATTATGGCCAGACACAGAAACTCATTAAACCCCTTAAACCCAATTCCCACTACTTCAGTAAATAATAAAATTACACACATGTGCTAAAGTACAGCATGAACCTTAACTTGACCCATCTGATGACCTGAAAAATTCATAAACACGTGACAGTGTCTACATATGAAAAGCGCAGCAGCTGGAAATACCTCAGTTTCTCAGTTTTTGTTCATTTAAGGTAAAAAAATTTCCAGCTGAAGGAATGTCATTTAAGGTGTTTTTACTGCTTTTTAATGTCAAGATGGATCAGATCTGACCTGGATTATGTAAGGCGTAAAAACAATACTTTTCGCCATCTATGTTCAAAACATAGAGTACGTTGGAGACAGAGCAATGATTGGACTGGAACAGTTTGCAACAGAGCAGATCAGGTAACATCAGAAGAGCCCAAGGTCAGAGACAGCCCTAAACTGTAGAAGCCCCCCCGTGATACAGTTCCACGTCTACAGTTACACAGAGTCTTAGTGTGTTTAAAATTTGCAGCAGCGCTAAATACAAGCATAAAACACATAAAATGCTGCTCCTTTGTCTCTTCTTTCTGTCATTAAATAAAATACTCCCAACAGATTGGGTCACCATGTAGACTTAATGTGGCTATGCACATAAAAAGCTTACATAGTGACATTGTTAGAGATGTGGGGGTGGTGGTGGTGAGAGGCAGCATCCTGAGCTGAACATGCAGACAGGAGGGGTCCCATAACTCTGGATTTCCCTCCGCCCGTCTCCGTTGCTGCCGACTGGCCCTCGTTATTTATTGCTCTGTAATTTCTACAGACTAATTGATTTGGCGCGGCTTTCAGGCTGCAGGGAGACAGGAAACCAGGCATCCAAGAGGTTAAAAAAGAGAAAGGGGTTTGTGTGTGCATGTGTAGAGAGGGATAGATTGAATGAGTTGGTCAGAAGAAAAGGCTTGCATGTGAGAACACAGTAGAAGAAGAGAAGATGAGTTTACAGGCTATGAAATAGATGGATGAGAGACACACAACGTGTGTTTGATCTATAAATAAAGGAAATAAATGTTTGCAGAAGTATTTATTGTGTCTGATCTCAGCCCTCAAATTGCTGCATATGTAATACCATGCATACCACCACTGTATCACTGTGGTGATTATTAATACTCCTCCACAGCACCAGAGCTCACTAGCATGTTATTTTTATCACATAAAGCTAGAAATGGACAAATTGATTCACAACAATAATGTTATAAGGGCTTCATTTCATTTTCTGTAAATGGGAAATACCAGTGAAAACACACAGTTGTTATCAGAGGTTAGGATCCACTCATCATGAATATCATGGGTATTTTCTGGTTTTAAATGATTTGTTTTGCATTTTGTGTAATTCACACAGGGTCAAAAGTATACACTGATATATATACACGTCCAACTCCACTAGTGTTTGGTTAAATGTCAGTTCCAGAAACTTAATGATAGCCTGCTTTATCCATTCCAAAGCCAATTCTGATCATCCTGCCAGAACACCCAACTGAGTTCAAGTTTCAACCATCCAGCTGTTGATTTGAGGTGAAGTTGAAGAATTTGGAGCTAGTCCATCCACTATGTACAATGTACCAGTACCACTGGCAGCAAAACAGCCCCACAGCATGATGGCACCACCACCATGCTGGACATTTTTCTAGCATGGTGGTGGTGCCATCATGTTTTGAAAGTCTCACGTTTGCTATACCAAACATAACCTTGTCATTGAGGCCAAACAGCTCCATCCTTATCTTCTCTCACCATAAAACTTTTATCTAGAAGGCATTTGAAACTAAAAACACAAATAAAATTAAATCCATTCAAAACTGTGCTTTTGCAACAAGTGCTAATTATTTCACAACTACCACCACGCCTTCATCATGTGGTTTTTTGCTGGTTGTTTTCACTGTCATCTGGAAAACTAGCACACTGGAGGAAAAGTGCAATCCGTGCAGTCCAGAATGCAAAGACTTGTAGTAAGAGTTGTAAGTATCCTTCAGAAAAATCCATTCTGTAATTGAGTTGGAAGATTTTCCGTGCTTGAACATGTAACTGTCTCCAAATTGACTTTTATCATGTAATTACATGAAATGAAAACAACAGATATCTTGATTGTAATAAAACAAATTCAACACGAGCCAAAAACTCAACAGTTTGCTTTGGAACTTTGTCAGGTGGAATTTACATGTAAACATTAATTATATGTAATTAGTACTAAATGGGATAAAGCTTACAAGACACAAGTAAAACTGAGCAACCTTTTGGTTTGTGCATTAGGTCGACATTAGATTGCTGCAATTTATAGCCCCGTGTTAAGTGGCTTCACGTCAGAGATTCAATTAAATTGTCCCGCAGACTGCACTTAGCAAAGGTCAGGAGCTCTCTGAGATCAGTCTGCTCAATAAGTAAGGCATCAATGAACTGCTGTCCAGCCGAGAATCAGCCAACAGCTACTCCACTCAGCCAGTGAAATTAAATCAACAGAAGGCTTTCAGAGGGCACTGCCACACCCTGCAGGTTAAACTGCACCCTATGGCCTCATTTTAGCCTGAGACTCTACAGACAGCAGATGGATGGAAAAGCTCCACTTCTACCGCAACCCTATGTCCTTAAAAAAAAAAAACATTAGCATTAGTCTTGCTTGTGTTTGATCAAGACAATAAAGACACATTTATATTGATCCTCAGTTCTTATTTGATCAATCCGCTGCAATAAAACTGTATTTTAAAATCTAAATACAAGACTTCAGCCTTGTTTAAGCAACACAAAGTCAAAAATTACAATTTAAAGAGGCTTTTATGATTAATTCTAACATGTGCAGTGATTTCTTTAGTGAGTGCCTTGAAGGAGCTTCACTAAAACATATCTTTACTGGTGTTTAGCTGCTACAAACAATAGACATAAGAGTAATGTGACCCTTTATCTCTGACAGTAAAAATCTCTTCACAGCAATGAATCCAGGAAATAACTGTAGCAGCTGAGGATATAATCCAACACTAATCCAATTTGTTTTTTGCACGGATTAAACAATAGTGATTCTGAAAGGAGCTGAAAGGCGGATTTAATTATTTTAACCTTTGGGCATAATGAGCTGCTTTCCCTTATTCCTGTCTTTATGGTTAAGCTAACTCCAGCAACTGAGCACTTAACGAGAAAGCAGAACGTTTTATTTAAATTATTTTACTTTCTTTCAACATTTCTTTTCCTGTGAGGTTGTTTGGTTTGTTTTGCAGAACTTTATCGAGTTTAATTATAAAAACCAACCATTTGTTAAAAAGAGCGTCAGTGTCTGTTTCATGTGTGCTGTGATATAGTGTTACAGGAGGGAGAGAAAAATGGTTTGTTTCCTCCAGAGGGAGAAAGCCTGAAAGTGGCAGAAGAATGTGTGAATAATCTAATCCAATCCAAAACTAAACGGCCGCCACCGTTTAATGAAGAAATATTTCTGGCGCTGAACCCACTGGTGCAAGGCTGGAGGCTTACCAGCTATCAAGCCAACCTCGGTAAAATGAAAGCTTTAGTAAAATGGTGGTTACGATGGTGGTTGATGAAGTGTGTGATTTTGTGAATGAAAGTTTCACAAAGTTTCTGGAGCCTTGTAAAAACTATGGGTGCTTGATTTGAAGCATTACAGAAGATAAATAAAATCCCAAAGATGAAGCTCAAAAGAAGCATTTGCACTGAGAAAGATTCATTAAAAGGTCTTAATAAAACAAATGAGGTAAGTACAACAGGTCAAGATCAAAGAATGACTAATTCAATTGTGGTCTCCTCAGTTTCTCCTTTCAGTCCAGGTTTGCAAAGGCCCAAAGGCAGGGACGTTTTCTGGATTTCCACAGTCACTAACACAGCTTTATTTCCCAGATTCTCTCTGTTTACCTCTGCAGGGGGCTGGAGACACGTAGGCAATGATTTTAGCAAGCTGGCGGGCAGATTTGTTTCCCAAGATTGAGGCAGACAAGCCAGGGTAAGTATCAAAGTAACTAGAGAAGCGAGTCTACTGCATGGAGTAGGACAATAATCTGGCAGTGAGTAAAGAGGTGAACCGGAGTTTAAAACTGTGGGTGAGTTCTAATGTAACAGGGGTGCACCTGCCTGAGGAAGCCACGCCTACTCTGGGACAAGAGACACTTTGAGACCTTGTACTGCAGCCTGTAGTAGTGAACATCATAAATATCATGATGGCTTCTCATCCATCCATCACAGTTTAGGAATGTGGCAGAGAAAGGAAAAAATGGAACAAATTGTGTTTCAAGTTTTTTCTTTATCAATTTATGCAGTATAATAAATATATTATCAAGCTGGTTTGCCTGCTTGCCAATTTTGGCTACTCATGTTGGTTTGCTTGTTAAATTGTTAATAGCATTAGCTAACTTCTTGGCTAATGCTAGCTGAACGGTCAGGTGGCGTGATTGGTGAGTTGCGATGTGGCTCCTGGAGCAAAATTGTTATGATGTTGTAGGAACAAGCTAAACACGGGGATATCGATTGTGCAACTACACGTTACAGCTGTATGGGCTACTCTATGCGGGACTTTGCTTTGATGTTGGGTTGATAAACAACAACTGTCAAGTATCTCATTACTATTACTCAATACTAATTTCTTTTTCTTAAAATACAATTTTTTTTAATTTTTAATTTTTATTTTTTTTTTTACAGATTTTTCATTTCAGTACATTTGTTTGGTCGGTAAAAACTGTCACACAGTTTTTTGAGTTTAATATGTATTACTACGTGTAATCTCATTTATCATGTCAACACAGCAATCCATTCTTACAGTCATCATCACATAACCCTATGAAGAAACAATATAAATCAGAAAAAATTATTGTAACATTAATGATATATTTTATTTAGCGACTTGTGTACCACTGAAAGTATATTCCTTTAACTTTAGTTTTCCAGATCACCCTGAAATGTGCAGTGTTTTTATAGCTATCTGGTAGTCTGGTAGGTGGTTAGTATACACCCCACAGAACTGCAGCTTCCTCATGTAATTTCTGACCAGTGACCTTTTTTGCGTGTCAGCCCATCACCCCCTTTATCTCTTTTTAAATTTGCAATCAGCATCAAATAAATGCAAAATAAATCATTGTGTCATTTTTGATGTGAAAACCTTTTAACCTCAGTGGCGCCCCAAGATAAATTCCACAATCAAATTGACTTCTGCGGTTTGACAAACTTCCATCTCCCCTCTGGCTTACAAAAGCTTTCCATAACTGGATAAACCAAAAAAATGTTCAAGCTAACAGCCATGTATAATGCAGCAGCAGAAGCAGAGAAGGTGTGAAGGATAAACAGACAGCAGATGTCATCCAGACAGGGGTCCGTCTCATCCCTCCCCCTCCAGATGACTCCGCTGATTCTCCTTTCTCATGCTAGCTCCTAAAGGCTTGGAAAACGTGGAAGAAGAGCTTGCATGACAGAGGAACAGAAGCTTTTGATGTTTTTAACCGAGAGGCCATGAAGCAAGAGCTTTTTTTAAGCCTTCTTAAAATAAGAAACCAATCCAAGACCCAAGACCAAATCAGTGCTGGTGGACCAACATCATCCTCAAGAGGAATTAAAATCTGAATGATGAATTCTGTAATGAATAAAACTTTTAAAAACCTCCTGAAAAATGTAAAGAGCAGATGACTTTCTATCCATTTTACGGCACTGTATTATTAATATAAAGATGATTAAAAATGATTAAAAAATTACAGCTTCAGGATATGTTTGCACATGGCTCTTTGCTGACTTATTGCAACGCCCCAACGAGCGGTTTTTAGGAACTTTGCTTCGTGTCTGTTAGTGCTCCAGTGACCACATCACAGGTTGATCCACACATGCTTGAAAGGTTTCAGAGCCACGACCATGTGTGAGCTGCGGTGGGTGGTAATTGCCCAGGCGTCACCGAACGGGCGTGCGTGTGTGTATAAAGGACATTTGTGCATGTGTGTCTGTGCTGTGTCTCCACAGCGTCTCGGGGTCTTCAGCCTCTCCAGGCTGCTGACAGGTCTCCATTTGACACTTCATAACTGTCAGAGGAGGAAAAACAATTCATCCTGCACGTGCTCTCTCTCTCTCATAAGTGAACATCTATAAATTTATTACAACATCAGCAGGGGAAAGGCAAAGGAGATGGTTACTAAGTGTGATCATGATTGTAGTATATGTGGAACATTAACGGTAGGATGAGCAGAAATCATGTTATTATAATTTTCAAAATACTGTAGTGACAATGTGAATGTGTGGTTGGGAAAATCAAGACCTCTGGCATGTCTCCCACTTTTTATGAGGTGAGGAGTGAGAGTTTTAAGATTGTTCTTAAATAAGTAGCACAAGGTCACCAAAAATCAGTGTGTACACAAAAGCTGTGTAAAAACTAATTAAAAAATTCAGCAAGGTATAACACTGGGTTTATCTATGCTGTTGTCGACCAATGAATGCAAACCAAAAGTGGCATCTGAACCACTGGTACAGGGCGTTTGGCTCAGTGGTGAGCAGGAAATCACATGGCTGAAACGCAGCGCCCTGGGATTGAGTCTGTCCTGTAGCCCTTTCCTGCATGTCCTCTCTCTCTCTCCACTGTGTCACAATTCAAGAAAGGCAAAAGGAACACTGTTTTTGATTTTTGTCACCTGGTACACGTGATGCGGTCAGGTAGACGATACTAGCGTATCATCGTCTTTACCGCCATTTAAATGAGATCCTGCAGCAGCAAAAGATGACACCTTCTGGAGAAAAAATTGAAAAACCTCTGCAATTTCTTTTCGCCCTCTTCTCACTTGTTCTTCTCCTATAACAGCACTGATAGGGAGATATTTTCTGAGTTGCAGTACCGATCATTTAGGTTAAAGTTAAAGTTTCAGCAAAAACCTTCAACTGTAGCCTCTTTTTTTTCTACTCTTCTGTAAAGCGTCTGCTATATTTGCTATACAAATATAATTTATTATTATTAGTTAGCACAGACAGAAAGACACTCTCATTCACACCTATGGGCAATTTAGAATAATCAATTAATCTAACCCCAATAAATGAATGCTAACATGCTCTGCATGCACGTTAGTGGGTTTAGATTAATTGGTTATTCTTGGTTTGAGGCAACAGTGCTAACCACCTTGCTGGCTGACCTTTATCTGATCATAACAATTTTAATTGTGGACAGACCTTTTGCCAAATCAACATGGACTGTGATTTGGCATGGACTCTGAAGCAAAAGTTTCAGTGGAGGTTTAAAAATGCAGTCTTGTTGCACTGGAAAATTTGTTAGAAAAGTAGTAGTAAAAGAGTAATATAACCTTTGCAAAGTAAAGGTATTAAGGACATAGTAGGGACCGGGAGGCATATGATAGGGAGGTTATTTTACAAAACTTGTAGTATTTTCCATCTCTTATTTGCGCACTAGTTTTGTGGCTGTGCAAACCAGCTAACCAACCCCTGCAGATCCATTGAGTTTGAAAAAAAACTTTTATGGATTATAAAAGTTTTGGGGGGGTTTTGCAGCTTTAAATCTCTTTTTGTCTTTTTATGACTTGCCTGTTTTACTCACTATTTTCTTGTTAGTTAAAATGTGCTGAAAAAACTAGTGCAGCTTTAAAGTTAAGTTGTGGCAATTTTAACATGCTAGCATCCAGTCAGTCACAACCTTAATTCACCAGCAGCTGGCAGCCGGGGTTTAGTATCTTACTTAACTCTCTTAGATAAGATTTACTCACTATTTACAGGAATTTGGTGATGAACTTGATGAACTTGATAATACATTTTGACGGAATCTCGTCTTCTTGAGGATATGAATTTGTACAACAAATTTCATTAAAATCAATCTGATAGCTGTTGAACTCAGAAGCGTCACTTTTTGGTGGTGATTCCTGCTGCACGCTGTGCTGGCAATCTACTTTGTAGTCATTGAAAATGTGACCAGTATCAAATATCCTTTCCAGCTTTCATTTACATCCACTAGATATTTGTAATATTATTTCAGCAACTTGCTAAAAAATAAAAAAAAAATAAACATAGCTTACTTTCTTTAGCACTCTGTTCAGTAAATCATCTCCTTCATATCTATATCGAGCCTCTCAGCGGGTTTAACCACTCTCCTCGTGTTTGTGGATCTTTCATGAACTGATCATTTTTGGTCAAGTTGTTTTCAGTGTCAAGTAGTGTTGACCACACTTCACACTTTCAGCCAAAAGTGGAAACAAAGGAATGAACTTGGCAACATTTTAATCCATCGCTAAGAAGTGATTCAGCCGCAGCGCTCTGTGGACATGGGAAGCACAGCGGGTGAGCAGTTTGTGGTGGATAGATATTTCAGCTTGCAGGAAATCCAGAACCGCTGTAGGGTTATTTTGCGATTCAACCGAATCGCTTGTCAGTCAGATCACGCAGAGTCAAAATAATTTATTCGATAAATACATTACTTTGACCTCTGGATACATACCTCTGTTACTCACAGGCATGTTTGAGGGATTGAGGAAACTGAATATTGACGTCTGGTATCCCTTTCACCCTTTCCTAATTCACTATAATTCAGTCAATAAAGTTTAGAGGTAGATTACAATGTGCCAAAATTTTTTCTGTAATTCAAGGCAGGAAACACAGCATCAGTATTTCAACATTAAGTGGCTTTCAGTCTAAAAATTACACAGTGCTCTTGGGTTACGTCTCCGCAGACTTACACATTTGTTCAAGCAAGCCTTAGTGTCATTTTTTTTGCTGACTGAAATTCCCATGTCAGAGTTTTCCCCTCAATTATTATGGATTGTCTTCCTCAACAGATGAAGATTTTCACATGCTTATGTTTTAAAGCAATAGCATTGTGCTCAAAGAAAAGTGTGACTCTCAAAAACCCCTTCATTTAAATCCTGTGCATAGCAAATACAAGTAAGGTAATAAGCACATCAGATGACCACATGGGGTACCGTTCCTGTGAGCTAACAAAGACTTTGGAGTAAACAACATAAAAGGTTGAATCCATCCTGCCTTGTGTCAGTGGTTCAGGCTAGTGGTGGTGTAATGATGTGAAAGAGTGAAATCAAATCAAAACATGTTATATTTTAGATTCTTCAAAATAGCCACCCTTTGCTTTTATTACTTCTTTACACACTCTTGGCATTCTCTCCGTGAGCTTCATGAGGTTGTCACCTGAAATGGTTTTCCAACAGTCTTGAAGGAATTCCCAGAGATGCTGAGCACTTGTTGGCCCTTTTGCTTTCATTCTACGGTCCATCTCATCCCAAACAATGGGTTTTGGTTAAGTGACTGTGGAGGCCAGGCCAGCTGGCCCAGCACTCCATCACTCTCCTTCTTGGTCAAATAGCCCTGGAGGTGTGTTTTGGGTCATTGCCCTGTTGAAAAATAAATGATGGTCCAACTAAACGCAAATCAGATGGGCTGGCATGAAGCTGCAGTATGCTGTGGTAGCCATGCTGGTTCAGTGTGAATTCAATTTTGAATAAATTCCCAACAGTGTCACTAGCAAAGCATCCCCACACCATCACACCTCCTCCATGCTTCACGGTGGAAAACATGCATGTAGAGACCATCCATTCACCTTTTCTGCATTCTGCGATCTTTCAATTTGGACTCATTGGACCCAAGCACTGCTTTTCCTTAGTAGTGATTTCTTAGTAGCTATTTGACCATAAAGGCCTGATTCATGTAGTCTCCTCTGAACAGTTTACGTAGACACATGTCTGCCACTCAAACTCTTTGTGGCATTTATCTGGGCTCTAATCTGAGGTGCTGTTAACTTGTGGTTTCTGAGGCTGGTGACTCAGATGAATTTATCCTCAGCAGCAGAGGTGACTCTTGATCTTTCTTTTCTGGGGCGGTCCTCATGTGAACCAGTTTCATCTTAGCGCTTGATGGTTTTTGCAACTACACTTGGGGACATATTAAAATTTTTAGCAATTTTCCAGACTGATTGATCTTCAGTTCTTAAAGTAATGATGGACTGTTGTTTCTCTTTACTTAGCTGATTGGTTCTTGCCATTTCAGGTAACTACATCATGAAGCTCACTGAGAGAAGACAATCTAAAATAATGTAAAGACATATTTATTTATATTTATATTTTTTTTCTTTGCTACATAATTCCATATATCTTGCTTTATATATTTGATGTCTTCGGGAGGTCATCTGCCTCCATCTCATCCTATCCCTTGAATCCTCCTCTGTCACACAGTTACAATCTGCATGAGCAGACTGTGTGAGCTGTGAATTGTGGACCCAAACACAGACACAAAGAGAAGCGGAGCTCGACTTAAGTTTCAAACGGAAAACGGGCCTTTATTATGGCTGATTACAAGAAGGCAAAACTAGACCTGACAAAGACAGACTAAATACACACAGGAGGTGATCAGGGGAAGTGGAAACACATGGAGAAACAGCTGACAAAAATGAACATCATGACGCCACAGGGAAAAGTGACAATTATGCACAATGAACATAGAAATAAGACTTTCAAAATAAAACAGGAAACATGACGAGATGCAGACATGACAACACAAGCTAGATAACATAAGACATGTAGACATGAAACACATGAAGGGAGACTTAAACAGGGGTGAAGACACAAGGGAATCTAATGAACAATGAACTATAACAGCAACCTAGGCATAATAGAACGACCCAGGACCATTACACACACCAACTTGCATGCCCTCCTTCACTACATCTGTGAATCTTCTCTCTGGTCTTTCTCTTTTCCCTGACAGCTCCATATTCAACATCTTTTGTCCAATATATCCACTATCCCCTCTCTGCGCACTCCTTCCTCTCTCATATGCTTCCTCTAGATTCAGGAAAACGGTGCATCTTGTTCTGACCTTCTCTATACTTCTCCATCAACACTCTCAAAACAAACATCCCATCTGTAGAGCTCTTTGCTCCTTACGGATTGTGTTTATGGTTTACAAAAAGCCAAGATCTATAACAAGGCACCGACCACTCCAATTTGAGCAGGAGACATCATTTTTCCTATTGACTTGGCTCAATTAAATGAATCCATATGTTGTAATTTCTAGTGAAATGGAGCACACGTGCTTTCTCAGTAGTGTTAATAAAAGTGAAAATGTTACATAGTGTGATTTGAACCCTGCTCTGTGCGTTCTCCTTAATCGCTCTCTCTCAGGTAAAGCGACTGTGACTGTTATCAGGCTAATTATCAGATCTGATCTTCCTCTCCACATCACTACTCCTGCAGGAAAACAGGAAGGCAGGATTAGAGCGACGCGCTGCGCTGAGATCCGGAGAGGCCGGACGAGTCCCCGAGTGGAATGTGCTCACTCTCTCTTTCATTCACACACGCACACACACACACACGGAAAAAGAGAGACTTTTAATCACTTGATTAACAGTCTAAACAATTGCTATCAAATGCAATCTCTCTCAATCTACCGCACACCCTCATTAAATCCATTAAGTGTTCATGAACAAACAAATAGGACAAACAGCTCGAGGAAAACTCTGAAGGACTGTGAATCTAATAAAAATCATGGGGTGAGGAGGACAAAGAGAGAGCCAAGAAACAATAAGGACCTGAGTTTGCAGCCAAGAGCACCGCAGTAATGTTTACGACCTGCATTAGGGTTCAGACCCAGTCATTATAAAGAAGAGGTACTCATTATGGCCCTTTATGGGAGGAAACAAATAGTCTCCTGTGACTCACATTTTAGTTGAAATGCAAAGATGCAAACAAAGTGTAAAAAAAGTTGTGGCCGCAGTTGGCCGAGAAAACACGCAAAGTTATCTTGGACAGATATCTGTGACCTTGAGCACGGTAATTGAGCGGAAAGGGGGATGTAAAACATCCGCTGGTGGGGTTTAGTGAGACTGTGTACACATACACAGACACACACAGCCACACACACACGCACACACAGAACAGCAGTGGCAATAGTGTTAGTCCCAAGCTGGCCTCTGTCTGGCATTATCTCATAGCCTGAGCACTCCCGCTCCTCTGAGGCCGGCCAGCTCTGCACACAGAAGCATTACGTGCATCTGCCTCACATTAATCGGCAAATTATGGCAAAACTGCGCGTCAAAAGACATTACTGAGGGTGAGGTGGTGGGATCCACACACACACCCACAAGATACAGCCTTACACTTTTCTGCACTCTTCTTTGCACCCACATTTAAAGTGGCTTTTTTGCAGTTGAGATTTTGGTTTATAATGTTTTTATTATATTTTGATTAATAAGAACATATCTTTCTATATATGTTTAAAAATAATAGTAAAATAAAGCCACACGTGCAACCCCTCCACTCTCCATGTTCACAGCCACCTACTTCACGGGGGCCCTTGTGACGCTTGTTGTCATGGATACCATTCAAAGCTATGACCACCACGTCCATGGGCAGCTAATAAGAAATTCACATGACCTCATCCCCGTGCAGGTGTTTTCTGTGCCATTTCTTTACACTGACTGCAGAGTGAAAACAGTGAGCAGGAAGCTACAGATTAGTCCTGGATAATGATGTCACTAAATTCAGTGAGGGATGACGTTTCTGCAGAGAAGTTCCTAAAAAACACTGTAAGGGATTCCTTTTCTCACGTGGGCCCTTTAGAAAAGTTTGCATCAACAGCTCCAGGGATTTCCGGGGGACTTCTGGACTCGGTGACTATAAACTCTTGTGGATTATCATGAGATTCATTGTATCACAGCACACGCAGCAGTCAAAATAAAAATATTACATCTATGAACTCGGAGTTCTGTGTTAAGGTGTTCCGCTTGGCACTGTGGGTGGTGACATTTAGTCTGGCTATTGGGGCTTTCTCTGAGACCCACAGAGTGTGTATAAAATGCGTGAAGTCACTCATTGGTTGGTGACTCCTGTCTTGCAACCTTGAGCTGCCGCTCGCCTTCTTGATGTCTTGAAACTGAAGGTGAAGAGAGAGGTGAATCTAGCTGTGAAACCCAAGGATGCTGCAAGTTCATATGGTAGCCACTTGCCTCTTGTACTTTACACTAACAGTACCATATTCTGTATTAGGTGGGACTATGACTAGAAAATGAAACTCATGTGGTATTCAACAACTGTGAAATACTGACATTTGGTTAGGAACTGTATTTTATAAAATTTTAATATCCATCCATTAGCACTTAGATTCCCGCTACAACCTCAGCAAGAGTTACCCAGGAGGGATCCTAGTCAGATACCCAAACCACCTCAACTTTCAACAGCGTGAACGAGAAGAGGCTCTACTATGAAGGAGAGAGAGCCAAGACACCCTTTAGAGGAATCTCATTTGTATTTTGATCACATTCTTTCAATCACTCAGCCGGAGCTCGTGGCCAGAGGTGAGGTTGGAACCTGTAGATAAAAAAAAATCTGCAGGTTTAGGCACTGAAAGTAGAAATTCAAATTGTGCATTAAATGCACACATTAAACAGCAAAATTCTCTCCAATTGCAGCAAACCTCTCACATGCTCTCTGGTTACCATGGTTACATGCATATCATGCTATGAAATTCCCAAATGTGGCAGAATCTGTCAATCCTGGCTCTCTCCTCCATATAGATGACATTTGACGTCTTTGCCCCCCACCTGCCCTTAATGATGAGTTTGACAGTATATATTAATAAAGATGCAGTCTGACAACAATTTGAATAGGTTTCAGATTTTTCTGAAGGTATACCTAGCAAGCTCTAAAGGCAGCAATCACCTCTATAACTTCAGATGCACAATCGGCCAATTTGTCCTGCAAGCAGATCTGAAATATGGTAGAAACCACTCAGTTTAGAAAAGAGAAACAAGGATTATCCCAAGAAGGCATTAAGGGGTGAAAAGTTAAACTTTGAAAAGGTGCACACTGGTTAATAGTTCAACTATTTGTAGTGCAAGTCAGTTAATGATTGTTTGGGGCATTAATTTTAGTTTCATTAAAATGGTATTTCTTTACTACTATGCTAGAGTTACGATGCAGCATTGCTCTTTAGTCGAATTTTTGGTATTTCGTTTCCATCTTTGTGCACTTTTCATGTCAAACTTTGAAGGGATTTTAAGTGCAACATGCAAAATCTTTGTGTTATTTATGTGTATACATCTTTAAATTTAATGCAGCAGGCCGTGGTGTCTTTTCTGGCTTTGCCTCTGCTCTCTCATCAGAACAAATATCCAGTGTCTCTGCCTAACCGCTGAATGTACTCAGTGGTCAGATCCCCCCCATTCCCTCCCATTTCCCAGATATTTCTGTAATGAATAAACTTTCTCGCTTCTGACATTCACGCTCAGTTTGTGTTTGTCAGCACTTATGGTTTACCCAGCATCCCCCAGGGTCATGACTCACTGACTCATGTAGGTTTTGAAGCATCACTTTGTTGGGCAAGTTTTCGGATGACACCAACCGACCCAAGAGAGGCTCTTTGTTAGCATGTCAGAGTTTAGATATTAATGACTTGAGGTGGAGGGTAAACATGAGGACGTAACACATTTCAAAGAAACAGTTGTGGTGCCAACATAGAGAAAACATGTAATATAATGAGTAAATGCAACTGTACATGTAACTGATCATCTTTGTGATAATTTCTCTGAGAACTGCTGTTGTTAAAATAATTTATTATATTGTTATATAATATGTTCTGTAGAAATGTTATATAATAAGAAAAATTCCTGAAAAGAAAAGTACCACATTGAAACTTGAGCTCAGCATCTCTCTTGCTCCACATCTCAGTTGTTGTATTCATAGTCAAGTATTTTCACATTAAGGCTCTCTACATCTTTTTTAACACCTATTTTGCAGATTCTTCCTCTTTTTTTATTAACAGGCTTTTTTGGAGCTCACAAGCATGCTTTCATGAGGCTTTGTTTTAAATAGGAAACATAAATTCTAATATGCAAAACTAGAATTAATGAACGGACTATGAACAGTTCAATCCCATGAAAAACTAATTATACCCTTACTGCTCCCAGTGTTGGGGTTGATTTTATTTTAAAATATATTAAACATTACTTGTTGTTTCTCTTGAAATGAATGCAGTACATTACTCCCCAGAGAAAGTTTTTTATTACACTGCTCGTTTTTACCTTTTTTGTCACATAATTACCACTTAACAATGTAAATCTGAGGCTACAGCCCCACAAATCCCTATCCTAATGAGGACACATACAATATTTCTTTTAGTTTTTAGGTATGACCATAAAACAATGTTGAAAACCAGTCTAAAGAGACAGTGATTTTGTTTTAAAAACATGAACTGAGGCTGTAGCCTGACTACAGCCTTTGTTACCTGTTGAAGGTCACGATCTGGCTGTTTGACTGGGATCAGCATGGGTTCTGGGTCCTTGGCTAGGTTTGTGTTAGCATGCTGTCTGTGCAGAGGCTTGCAAAGAGCCAAAGTTGTTTCTGTCATTGGATGCAGTTTGCATTTCACCTTCAATCAAATAGTAATGTCCTCAACGTCACTCCTCAAAAGCTGTAAACCACGCCATCCTCTTGCTCACCAACTGAAATTAGCTGGCTGTAGCACAAGAGAACAGAAGGAAAAATACAGTTTTTTGATTTCTTTGTTACTGCTGACTTTGAACTTTTCAAATATTAAGAAAACTTAATGATGAAAAGTGCAGTTAAATGCCTTTAAACTGGTAGAAGGGGGAGACACACTGGTCTGGCACACTCAAGATCAAACTGGGCTGTCTGTGGCCCACAATGTAAAATGAATTTGACATCCTTGGCATAGCGCAATACATACACTATACATCTAGTTAGTACAGACATGCAGTGTTTTTATATTATCACTCCACAAAGTTATAATGCTAAAATGCCTTTTGAAAAGAATGGAAATGTCACCAGCTTAGCCAAACTTAAGCTAAAGTCAGTGTTAATTATTTGGTATCAATACTGATGTAATATAAAACAGAAACACATGATTATTTCTTAATTTTTTTATGTTGTATGTTTAACTTTGTTTTCTATTTCTGTGGGGTAGTGCCACTGGTGTTTTCTTCATCAGAAAAACTTCACTTCCCTCCCTGTCTCCTGCCATCTTTAAAGATTATAAATCCAAACCTACTTGGCTTCATATTTCACCCTCTCATTTACTCCCCAACAACACTTGTTGCTCATTTCCTGCAAACTTAGAAACGAGCTTTAATTTGCCTCGTAAAGGTTAAATGTGGAATGTATGCAATGCATGCGTGCCTGTTTGGATGTTTTCATGCCATCCAAGAACCGCAGTGAACACAAACTGCGATAATGATTTTAAGAGAGAGTGAGACAGGAAACCATGGAGAAAGTGAGTGCAATGAGTGAATGATGGACTGACAGATGTGGAGCAAAATAGAAAACTGGAGAGCAGCCAGAGTTTACGCTCTTTAGCTTTTCCTGATGGTGTTCTTCAGGAAGAAAAATGCCTGCTTAGCCAAGTTGTTTAAATGAACAATCACAGGGCTACAAAGATTATGAGTTTGTACTTAAAAAAAAACTAGGACATTAAATGGGACTATTATTTTCATGAAAAGTTCCACATTTTTATTGTGTGACTGCACTAGAGTAAGTTTAGAGTAAGTCTGTTTAATGACTTGTTGCTAAAAGCTATTCTAGCGCCTCCAATCATGTAAGTGTAAACCTGCTAAGTGACTAGTTTGTCTCGTCATCAAATCAAAATTCATACAGGGAAGCACAAATTGCAGTCATTACACTATTTACACCTCAGTCAAGGTTCCATTAGTGATATAGGCTGTTTACATATATAGTCGCATAAAATGCAGTCATTAAGGAAACTAACATGGCCTCATTTGCCTACTTTGGCAATAACTAAATGCAAAAATACTGTATGAGGATAACTTTCTTCACCTAAACTCTGCTCAAAGGTTATTTGGTCCCATTTTTAATACTAGGCAAAAAGAATTGGAACAATGTAATTTAAAACATGTGTGTTTCTGACTTTATAAGCTTTATCTTTTAGCATTAGCCTAGCCAAAAATACAGCCTTATATTGGGCTTTCATCAAAAAACTTTCTCTATGAGCTGCATGAACAAACAAACACTTTAGAAAAGAAAGAAATTTGATCTACTGTTGTTTGTGTTTTGTGCTGTTGTCGTTAGGAAACCAGTTTTAACTTTTTCTTCACAACCCCCCCCCCAAACTTTTTTTGGCTAGCTAGCTTTTTTTTTTTTAGCAACCTCTAAAATTCTGCAGACCACACTTATGGATAGCTGTGGAGACATTTTAATCTGAAGGAGCAGGTGGCCCCACAGTTATAGCTGTGTGACTATATAAAGAAACCACTGCCGGTTTTTGTAAATCAAACCCAAGAGTAGAAAAAACTACCAGATTTTACCAGAAAACCAGATTTAGAGCAGTCTTAAATTTTAGCTATTACTGAAGATATTTCTAGATACCCTGAACTCCATATGTTCAATTTTGGCCTTGTAAATTTACTGTAGATAGTCATTAAAATGACTATCTACAGTAAATTTATATCAAAAAATAATAACAATGCACAATTTCTACACTGAATACTGTCTAATCTATCTAAATAGCCACATGCCATGAAACAGATATTACAGTGACAGCTTTGGTTAGTTTCCATAGAGACACTAGGATGACTATATGTTTTACTTTAAAAACAAAAAAACTAGTGCTGTCAAAATTAACACGTTAGCACAAATTAATCCACCATCACGGTCAACGCAATTAAAATTTTTAATGCTATTAATGCATCTGGAGCAGAATGACTCAAAATCCCTGAAATTTTTCCGTCAACTCATTTCGGGCAGTTTGTCCAAGTAGTTACCTTCGCACTTGCGCAAATGGGCAGTTGATCTGGTAGTGACAGGGAGCTGAACCAGTCCACTCAATATGGAAGATGATAAATGCACATTGGTCCTCTCGATGGGAAATTTGAGTATTAAAAAAATAACAAGACTGAACAATAAATCTGATTAAACATTTTAATTGTTTGACAGCACTAATATATATTATATATTAGTGTATATGTACCTATTAGTATATAGGTTTTATAAAAAGTTGTATTTCACAGGAGAGAACCTGTGCTAAAAGATGGAAGAAAACTATTCAAATGCTCTTTGAATTTAAGCATACATTCTTTGTGTTTATTCTGCATTTACTTCATTATATTGCATAAATCTCAGTTACAAGCTTAAATACAAAGTTGAAAAACTGCAATTGCAACCAGGCTTTTGATCAGTTAATTGCGATTAATTACAGAAACTTGTGCAATTAATTAGGGTTTTTTTATTATTCTTTTGACAGCACTAAAAAACAAGTGGAAGCCTTGTGGCTTGAAAAGAAAAACTATCTATCTTCATCTATTGACCTCTTGAGGCTTCCCACAAATTCCCACAAACTAAAATGCTAGCCTTTACACACACAAAAGCATACAGTTAGGTTAATAAGGTTTTCACAATGACATGTTGTTTTGTCATTTTGCCTCTGTACACCACAATATGTTTTAAATCAACCAGTCAAGATGTGGTTGAAATGTAATCAGCTTTAATCAAAGGGCTTTAACAAAATTTTCACATGAACTATTTTGGAATTACAGCAATTTTCTTCTTTAGACATTAGAGCATTCTTGATTTACCAGGATGTTTAGAACGCGGTTTTCTTGACCATGGAAACAATTCTGTCATCATCCACTTTGGTCATATGCCTTCAGTAGTCTTTTAGGCCTTTTGATGTTGCTGAGTTGGGCGGTGCATTTTAAAGAATGTACCAGATTTTTTATTTGGTCACTTCTAACATTTTTACTATCAGCTTTTATCTGCTTTATTTGTCATCTAATAATGAGGACTTAAATGCAATTTCAACCAGGTATCAAAATCTCACCTCAGAATATTTACAAAAATCCAAATTGGCCACATGATAATCAGCTCTTAATAGTTGTTTTTTATTTAATATACTGAAGACCATCTGGTAACATAGGAGTGTTGATTTTGTTCCTATTTAAACTTGTTAATGGTTAAAACTTTGACTGTTTCCTGTATCCTGCATAATGAAAATGTCATTTTAATCTAAACATATGAAATTTAATTTGACCTTTTTTCACAAGTTATATATTCTATGTGTGGCCTTCAGCTCCTTTTGCATGCAGACAAACACACATCTACACACAATTGCATACACAAAACCGTCATTCATGGTAAATCGTCGGGTGGTGTAAACTGATCCCACCCAGATACACTCAGCCTTTTAGGAATTTAACAGGACTGTGAAAGTCGCAGTGTGAGGTTTAACATCGAATGAAAAATATCACTCAGGAGGGATTGAGTTAAATAAGCCCTACAACACAGTGCCTACACAAACTAGCTATGACGTGTTTGTTTTTGCCTCTGACATGTGAGAATTTGATGGAGCATTGCAAAATTTAAGGCATCACTTTGGCTCTCGGACGGACGTCAGCAAATAAATCAATGGTACATTAACCTGCATGACTTGCAAAAGTTGGTGTGTATCTGTAAAAGAATAAAACACTTTAGGAAAGCAAGATGAGAAAAAAAAAGCCAAAAAATTTAAACATAAACAAAATGCATAATGAATAAGACCCCTCTGCAACACAGCCCCTTCATTGTAGACATTAAACCAACTAATCACATTCTAGCAAAGTTAATGAGCTTGAAAACATAACTGCTTTTAATCAGATAGCTTTATAAGTGCACACATTCATCCATTATAACTGAATGTCTGTTTTGCAAATTGGAATGAAATCTTGACCAAACTTGTTTCTGAAAGTTTAATTGTGCTTTGACTGTTTTATTACCTCCTGAGCTCCAGGTACTTAATTCTCTCAAGTGGTGTGTTGACAGTGAAAACAAGCCCGGTGAACAAACGCCAGGAGGGATCCAAGGATCTGATTGCACAGCCTCAAACCTCCTACTTGGCTCAGGCTGCAGTGGAGGCTTGGAGTGAAACATGGACAGCTATACAAAAGATTTGGAGTTGTTCCAATGTGTGAATACACCAGAGGTTTCTTTAAATATGACTGCTGGAACGCCGCCTCACAGAAAGCATTCATATTCACATTTATAAGGAAGTGTGGCTTGATAATTTTCCAAATTAAAACTAGGAGGATGAAGGGCTAAATTCTGACTTATGTTAAAATAGCGCTTATATTTCTGAAATGTTGGGACACAATTTAACACGTTGTTGTTTTTTTATTTTGTACTTTAAAATAATATATGCATAATAATAATACATATGTTTTACCATTTTAAATTGTAAATGTAGGGACTTGCCTGTTGAAAAATGAAAGCTCTGTTGCAATTTCTTTAGTTGAATCTATAAGAAAGGATATGATGGTTTGATAGGTACAAACTGCTTTTCACCATGATGGGGATTCCCAAAGAGCTAGTATTAGCCACAATCTTGGAATATCACAGCAAGATGTATGTTCTGTATATGAAAGCTATGTCTTCAACAAATACGAAAAAAAATCCAGCAAGGACCTGACACAGCACCAGAGAGATGGTTCTGGCCCTGCAGCCGATCCATCTACTGTTCACTGAAGCGTAACCAGAAATGGTCTCAGTGCACGAGTGGATGTCAAAACAGGCATTTCCCATGTTCTTAGCAAAATATAAAGAAATCAGGAGTGGTTCTAAACTTTTGCACAGCACCCTATGTCTGATTCACTTTCTGTGAAATAAGTTAACAGATACGCTGTAAACCATTTTAGCTTGTGGTTAATCGTACGCTAACGTGATGATGACTAACTATTGTTTTCACCCCATGATTTTGTGAAAAATAATCCACAATGCATTTTCGCAAGCAGCTTAGTTTTAAAAAACGTAACTTTTTTTTAAATGATGTCTAGCAGAGGCCCAAAACTTTACATGAAAGTGACAACGCCCTCTAGTGTTCATAGACCAAAAGAAGTAAGCCAGGCCCCTAAGACTTCATGGAGGGAGGAGGGTGGAGTGGATATGTGGGTTTGGAAAAATACAGGAATTTAACATGGGAGATATTTACTGTTTCAAACCAATAGACGATCGCTGTTTCTTTTAACCATGACCATTACATAACCCAAACTGTATGTTTATTTATTGTTGCTATGTTGGTCAAAACCTTATGATCACAATGAATAACCCAAAACATAATCTTTTTAAAATCTAAGTTCAGTACTTAGAGTCATTTTGTCGGAAAATGTTTTGCCTTTGTTTGGATAAAGCTATATTGTTTTTTATTCTTAGGATTACTGGGAACGAGATCTACAGCCAAAGCTAGTTTTGATATTTTTTTCTTTCTTTTTTTGCGGACAAAATTAAAATGTACAAAAAAAGAAGAAACAGCTACCGGAGGAAGTGATGGATGATGATCAAGATTATCCATTTAATTTATGCTTTGAAGACCTTGCTGTTGGCACCTTACACCACATTGCTGCAGTTTTGTTCCTGATTTATAATCTGAGTAATCTGGAGTCAAACCAGTGATCTAAGGATTGCTACTGTTTTTCTACCTTCAGTCATCCACTCTTGCAGCGAAGGGAATACATGGGATGCAGCATTCACTGCTGATGCAGTGGATAGATGATAAGTAGCTAATAGCCTATAGCAGCGGTCCCCAACCTTTTTTGTGCCACGGACCGGTTTATGTCCGACAATATTTTCACGGACCAGCCTTTAAGGTGTCGTGGATAAATACAACAAAATAAAACCAGTACCGGTATAAAAAAAAACCAAACGATAAAACCCCTCAAAATCATAAATTTCACATCCGAGTCTCAACTCTCACAGCCCAGTACCAAACTATGGCAGCTAAGGTAGGCACTAGCCTCCCTGCAACCCTGAAATGGATAAGTAAAAAAATTATAAACAGGTAGGAGATTTCGTTTCACTTTTAATGACATTTCAGTGTCACTAAAAGTAACAGAGGATTCATTTGTTCTTGTATCGTAAACACAGATATTTTTCATTTTGCAACTTTAGCATTTGGTGTGGAATTTTCAAGTTAATAAATTTTCAATCTAAAAAAATTTCGACATCATCAAGCAGGAGGGGTGGTGTTTGGAAGGGTTAGGTACACTGGTTAGGGCGTAGGCGGGGGTTGTTAAAAATGGAGATAGAGAGATGGTAGAGGGAGGTAATAGGGGAGGAAAAGGGGAAGGACGAAAAGCTCAAAAACTCTTAGGGAACAAAGAGGCACTTATACAGCATGCAGCAACAGCTGAAAACATCTTTAAGCTGGGCTAAGCTGAGAGTTTGGTCTGTTTGTGAGTGTGTGTGGGGGTGTGTGGAAGTCTTGAACCTGCACTGATTTCAGTGTTGCACTTGGAGCGTGCGTTGGCAGCACTCCTGATTTTAATTTAGGAAATGCAACTTTCTGAAGTCTTAGACAAATATGCAACCAATTAACAAAAGAGAGAGAGATAGCAAATTTTTATGACAATTAACCTGTCAAATTCAAAAAAGTATCTTCTGTGCAACCTGATCTGTTAGCTTCACAGTGATCCAATAGGAAAGCTCACAAAGTTGCCATATGGAAAGGCTTTATTGTCATGGGATTACTATAAATATAAGTAGTAAATTCCATGACTAATTCAAGACTTTTATCTATTGAGGGTAAAACTAAAGCAGTTGTTCAGAGGAAGTAAACAACAGTAGAATTTGTCCTGTGAAGAATACATTAAAATATGTGTATTTATATTTTTTCACTCAACAAACTCAATGCAGCTGACTCAAAGTCAATATGTAATGTGACCCTGAGCACACAGTGGGAGCATTCTGCATCCAAGTGTGAAACAGAAAGTTGGCGTCATAAGCAATGTCAGGATCATGTGTAGAACCGATGGTATGATGTAGCAAACACATGGATCATATACCGTGAAGAGCTCAGATATTCATGGGAAGCTTGTAGTAGAGCTGCTATTTCTTTGTTTTGAAAGCAACCAACATAGCTGGTTCATGTATATGACTTGGAAATCTCCAGGGTGCCTTTCTTTGGAGGGTTTACAGCATGTCCAGTTGGGAGGAGACCTTGGAGTAGACCAAGAAGCTGCTGAAACAATTATGTATCTCATCTGGCCTGAGAATACCTCCCCTAGGAGAGCTGGCAGTGAGACAGATGTCTGGAATACCCTCCTTAGCCCAGAACCTGAAATCAGATAAGCTGAAGAAAATGGATAAAAGGCTTTGAATTAGGAAGACTGAGTAAATGTGATCTTTAAGAATGTACATTGTATGTCTTTAAAACAGGTCTATAGGGGAACACTTCAGCTGGTCAGAAAAATCTCTGTCATCCACTCTTTCACAATTCATAGTTGCATAATCCCCCCTTCCCACTTTCCATTCTCGAACCTCTCCTCCTCTCCTATCTACATCTCTTCTTCACTTCTTCACAGTCCCTCTCTCTCCTTCCGTCCTGCCCTCCCTTATCTCCCACGCTTCCTCCATGCCAGCTGTTGTTTTGAAGGCTGTGAGTAGAAGGTCTGTAGGTCAGGACCTGGGCAGGACCTCTACAGTCATCAGCCTGGATATAAGCAGCCATTGTAAGCGGAACAGAAAGTGCATGAGTCATTCTAAAAGATTACTTGTTGTTGATGTTGTTGTTGTTTTTTGTTTTTTTAATTTATATTGCATTCTGATTATTCTGATTTTCTTTTGAGGGTGTTTTACACATTCTAAAAAGGGACTAAAGGTATGTTGTGATTCAGGTGGTGCATGTTTTAAGGTTTGGGTTTTTGTTTTTTTTTAGAAAGCAATTTAGAAAGCATTTTATTAAATATACTACCATTAATCAAGCATAGCATTAGTGCAGGCATGCCAGAAGGTGAAATTCCGCTGCAAACCCTCTGACTAGCTTCCAACATCTGCTTATGGCTTAGATGATATTGTTCTGTACTTCCAATTGGCAATGTTCACATACTCCATACTATTTAAGGTTACAGTATACAGTTACTGTATATCTGCAAGCCACATTGCAACCCTCCTCCGTCCCAGAGATAATGCTGCTGATACCTGCTGTTTTCTGGACAGCTTTTACATCATATGCTGCTACCTTAACAGTTTGAAAGGCAGGGAGGTAGGGAAGCACTGAAAAAGGAGCAGTGTTTACAGTGTATAACTAACAAGACTAGACTGTAACTACAATCAAATACAACTGCCTTCAATCAACTCAACTGTGAAACACACATACAAACCACTACACAACAAATATGCGCCAATTTCTCTCAGGAAAAAGGAAGACGTGTTGGTGTACAGGAGATAGTAGTCCACCACGTTACATGACAATACTTTGATATACAGAGGAGTTCATAGTCGATTTAATGACAGCAACATGGTCATATCCTGTGGTTGCAAAACAAACCCAAACCATTACCCCTCCAATACTGTGCTGACAGTTGCTTTGAGATGTTTGTGCTGATATGTCATGTCTGATTTTCTCTAAACACTTGGTCCACTTTAATATCGTCATTTCAAAGGACATTGTTCCAGAAGTTTTATGGTTTATTCCGCTGCAGCTTAGCAAACCTAAACCACTCTGCTCTTTTTAGAGAGCGGAGAATTCCGTCTGCCAAGCCATACTTGCTCAGTCTTTGTCTAATTGTACTGTCATTAACTTTAACATTTAACATGCTAATTGAGGCCTGTGGAGTCTGAGATGTAGTATTTAGGTCTCTGTACAGTTTTTCTGAGCATTGCACAGTCTGACCTTTTGAATTTGTACTTAGTGTTTTTCAGGATTGCATATAGTCCTATTTTTTCTGTAGTGATGTTTTTTTAAGCTAAAGGTGAATTGTCCCAACAGAAAATCACTATAGCCTGAAAAGGCACTTTCTGACTCTCAATGTGAGCTTTGTCCTCAGCATCAGGGTAGAAAAGGTGAGCCTGGCCTGTCTGAACATTGAACTTTGAACCTAGGGTCACATGTCCCTTGAAGCTATTTGGAGGACCAAATCAACATATAGCAGCTGGAAGGTCTCCATGTCAAAAAACAGTAAGAGTACAGAACTTTTGTGAAAGTTATTCCTTGGAGGTCTAACCCCAAAGGTGAACAGAACAATAATGTGTTTCCCCTTAATAGCATTTTAGTTTGACATGGTCCCAATTTTCCCATCCATCCGGCCTCTGCTCGATGCTTTCTTCTTCTTTGGAGAGGTCACAGTTGCTATTGAGACCCAAGATATGGCATTGTAACTGAAAGTCCTGAGCTTACAGCACTTTAAAAGGCAGAATTATAAGAACTAAGAAACAAAACATTAAGAAAAGTTTCCATCCAGACTGAAAAAATGTCTTCCTCACTATTTGAACATTTTATGTACTTGACCAAATACATCTGCCTAAAATTAGTGGTAAGTTCAGAACAGCAGAGGCATGATTTTAATGTAACACTGGCATATCTTGAAAACTGTGACTGTGACACATTGAGTATTTGAGTATTTGTCATAACCTAACAGATAAACTGGTGAAAAGTCTGACTCATCCCCAGTGGGTGTTTGTCACGATTCTGTTTAGAATTTTTATAGGCAGAATTTTAGGCGGTGGAGCATCTGCACTTTGATGTCTCCGTGTCCCCCCAGATGAGCTGAAAGAGGAGAGGGACATCGCGGCTTCTCTGCTTTGGTTGGCTGGCTGGTGAGATGGATGGAGGATGGCTGGATGGATGGATATCAGGTAAGCTATGACAACTCAGAAAGACAAATAGTGGCCTTAAATGGTGAGAATCTGAAATGATGGAGGATTGAACTGAGATGCTGCACCAAGGGACAGTATATGACAGAAAGCCAGAGTCCACGAGTGAAAACGTGGAGCTGGAAATGAGCGTACTAGGTCCCCTTTAATTCGGCCATTACATAGATGCAATGAAAGAGGAAGCTTCCAACACACGACCCAGAAGCCTTCACTATAATGACCACAGCCTGAGAGTTCTGAATGGGGCTTAGACTTAAGTCACTGAGCACAGTGGTATGGCTTTGCTGCTTGACTTGGCCATATCCTGACGCAAAGACTGCTAGGAAAAAGGCATGACAGAATCAAAACATTATGGGGATCTGGGAGGGATTTCTTTTTGTTCATTGTTCACTCTGGGCCCCGTGGCTTGACTTAACAGCTTGAATTGAACTTTTTCTCGTCACTTCCTTCCACTCGTTATTGGACCACCCAGGCATTCGATTGATTATGTTTAATTACCTCTGATTTCCCTTTTAAATAAACAGGCAAAGTCAAAATTATTTTGTCTTCTGTTGGTCCAGTCACACTTTGACATTTTCAAAATGAATATAAATTCCTTTTTTTTAATGCAGATATCACCAGACAAAGAAATGTTTGTCAGAAGACCTTAGCATATAAATGCATGTGACTTCTAGGCTAAGACGGGGTTAAAGGTCAAGGCTTAGCTCCCTTTTTCTGACAGAATGACCTCATCATCAGTGCAGCTCGGGCTTTAATCTATACTTCAAGAAAGACAGGATCACATGGAGAGCGCTAAAGTTCACCAGAGCCAGTGTTGGGGAGTAACGGAAAACATGTACCGCCGTTACGTATTTAAAATACAAAATATGAGTAACTGTATTCCGTTACAGTTACCATTTAAACAGGTGGTATTCAGAATACAGTTACTTTGTTGAAATAAATGGATTACACTGCGGTACTTTCCTGTTTCATATTGTCGCGGGTCAGGACTGTTTGGGTTTTGTTTGACAGCTACGTTCTGTTGTTCCAGGCGGCAGCATTACGGTTGCCATGGTTACAGGGCGACACTATCTCTCTCTCTGCGACTGTGTGCTTCCTGGGTGAGAGAGCGCCTTTTCGTTGTTGTTGTTGTTGTTGTTGTTGTTAGCTAACAGGCAGAATGCTACAAGCATAGCTCTAAAGAATGTAGCATGATGGGCAGTGTAGTCCGTGTTGCAGGGAGAATGGACTGCCATACACGTTATGGGTCTGTGAGCGCGAGGAAGGGAGAAAAAGGGGAGTGGAAAGGTACGAGTTGTCATCGAGGAAAAACGGGAGCTGGAAGCATGTAAATATAATAATAACCACTGCAGCCAAGAAGAGAGCCTGACGAGCCCAGTTGTAAGTAAGCTATTAAGACTCGACTGTACACTGTGTTCGTGTTTTCCTCCGAAAACAATAAGTTCCGTTGGAGCAGCCTTTCAACGCCTCTCTCTGTCAAGAAAAGTTGACCCACACAACAAAGTAAAGCTATTTTTCGGCTACGAGCCAACAGGGACCCCGCCGTATTAGTCAGAGGTCCCTTTACTACAGTTCGGAGTCGCGGACCTTCAGTAATAGTAATAAATCACACAGCAACAGTACATTCACGTTGTTGTAAAAAGCACGATAATATATTAAGTAATCCAAAGTATTCAGAATACGTTACTGTCATTGAGTAACGTAACGGAATACGTTACAGAATACATTTTGGGGCATGTATTCTGTAATCTGTAATGGAATACATTTTAAAAGTAACCTTCCCAACACTGACCAGAGCTAACGCTGCACACAAAAACAAAACAAAAACAAAGCACTGGATGTTGCCATTGTTTATTTCGATCATTCTATTATTTCTATCATGACAGCAATAAATAAGAGCTGTTTATTTAGAATTAAGCTTCTCCTGTGTAGTTTTGGGCACATCCACCACCTTTCTCACGATCATCTTCACACCATGAGGGAAGATTTTGCTTTGAGCTCCAGAGTGAGGCCGATTGATGGTCATTTTCTTCCATAACTGTTGGCATGCTGCACCAACAGTTGTCACCTTGTCACCAAGTTTGTTGCAAATGGTCTCGGTTGAAGGTTGAATTGAAGAAATTGATCGATTGCTTGAACAATCTTCGACATGTGCTGAAAGTAGCTGTTATAAATGCACTCTGAGCTCATTTAGCTACATAAAGAGGCTGCAGCTAATTTAAAGAAGGTTGTAGATTTCAGCTTAACCTTTATGACACTAGTGTTATAAGATTAGCTGACCAATACGACCAGTTAAATAGGCCAACTGAGTCACGAGGCTTTAAAGCGGATGCTGCGACAAAATGACACCCTGATGTGTAAGGTCGCAGCAGATGGAGGTAAGCAGAACTGATAACACACTGAGCAGTTCAGCTTTTTGTAGTTGCCATGGTTTTGCATTCAGATAGATATATGCCATCATGTAGTTGTCAGAAAGCCTCTATCTGGTGTATTTACAAAATGAATCTCCCGCAGGAGGAGACACATTTTTCAGGAAACCTTTCTGCAGAGAAACCTGCTGGCTAATTTAACTTGTTTCCTGTAGTGCACCATCATCTGACAGCAAAAGGGTCGGCTGGGGTGTTTGTGCTCCTTGTGCCTGTGTGAGTAACTCCAGGTATTCTGGTTTCCTGCATGTTAAATTAAACGGTAATTCTAAATTTGCTAATTTGAGTGTAAATGCTTGTCTGTCAGAGAGACAAGCCTGTCCTGGCTGTACCCACATCCCCCTGTATGTTTTATGACTGTAGGGTAATTCCTAATAGGCTTAATTGCCTTGACGTCTTAGACTGATGTCATGGAAGAATAGACATGGTACTGATGCCACAATTCCAGTCTCAGGTGCACAGACTTGCACCTGGTGGCGCCACCACTGACATATTTTGGCTTCATTTATTACAAAGTTTAGTCATTCCACAAGCAACACTCAGACAACTATTAACTGTTGTACAGACAAGTTAAACATCTACAACTCCACTGCATTAGCTGCTGCAACTAAAGAACAACTAACACTAATGTTTCTGTGTTAGTCTGTTTTGATTTCTCCAGCCGTACATCTGGTTTCCTCGTTTTTGGTTTTTGTTTTGCTTTGTATTGTCTCTTATATCAATCTGGATATTCCAGAAGTGTTCAGGCTAACAGTGTGAAAAATGTCTCACCAGACTTCTGTACTACTGTGCTACGTTAGCTGAATAACACACAAATATCCTACCAAGCTGCTAGCAGTGGAGTAATGTAGCTGTCAGAATGTGACTGAGAATTTCAGATTATAATTCCTGCAGGAGAAATTCGGTTATATTATGAGGGAATTTGAATTCAAAGCTCTTACTGTAAAACAACTTTAGACTTTAGACTAAAATGAATGTGACGTACCTCCGGTTTTCTCAAAATGTTATTGTGTTTACTTTCAAAATAAATTGAAGTTGTTTAGATTTCAGTACTGTGTCCTTCTGGTTTTTGTTACAGACTTTGGAATCATCCTAGACAATACAAACACTCTGACGTGATGCCAAGAGACCATCAGTTTTTTCCCCGATGACCGATACTGTGGCTTGTACTGAAACTCGAGGCTGACATCCTGCTATGAATAATGGTGCTAATTAGATTTAGCCTCTGGTTGTTGCCGTAATCAAATCTATCCGGTGCTGCGGGCCGAGAGGCTGAAACTTAATCTCAAGTCCAAAATATGCACTCGGACTGTTTCTTCAGTCTGTTCCCTCTCGGCTTCTGGCATGCTGCACTTAATGCCCACTGCAAGTGTGTATGTGCAAGAATACTATACACACGTATCTGTTATTGTGAGCGTATGGGGACTATTTGGGGGGGTTGGTTTATAAGTACAGAGTTTTATTCATGTGTACTGTGGAAAAATACTACTGTGTTGTACTTTGTTAGCCATGAATATGTTAATCAGTTCCCAATAAACTAATTTATATTGAACGTGAAAGAGTTTATCAGAGAGAACTTTGGAACTATACTAATGCTTAAAGGTGGACTCAAATTTTAATATGTCTTGGTTTAATAGACACAAAATATAAAGGTTACAACTATCAACAACTATCTGTCTGTGTCTCTGTCCAACCCTCCTCCAAAGTTTCTTAAAGTTTCTTCTATGGCCATACGCTCAGCTCACATGCATGCATTCCATTTCTCTAACCGGTTTCCATTTTTCTTTTACATTAGAACAAGTTGCTGTTTTCACTCATTTATAAGTAGTTTCTCAGTCTTAAGCGAACACGCATTTCCTCTTCATTAAGGTAGTTTTAATCATCTTCGATAAAAATCTGCAGTCTCTTATTGGGGACTTTGAATTGTCCCCGTTGGCCGCAGTTTCAACAGGCAGCAATAGAGAGTGACAGTTTACTTTGTACTTTCCTCTTCCTAGTCATTTGATAAAAGACAGACTTCTTTGTCAGACAGAGGTTTATGTTCTGCAGTGTTTCCTTTTACAGACTAGAGCAGTTCAGTGTGCAAGGCACAGTAATGCATCCAATAGTAATACATCCAGTATATATGTAGTTTTTTTTTATTATAGCATAATTATTATTATCTTGGGTGAAGACTGGAGTACACCAAAAGCAACGAAGAAGAAGAAGCAATGACTATAACTGAGTAGAGCTGGTTAGAGACAAGTATATCAGAGCAGAAAAACTAAGAAGTTAGTGGAGTAAAGAATAAATCACAGCCCTCTGCAAAGGCCTTCCCAGGCCTTCCACCTGTTCCTCGTGCACAGAGCTGCTTCCTGATCCGGATGTGGGAACGTGAGAATATGGATGACTCTGCAAGGAAAACAAGTTCAGTTTTTTTAATGTGTGGAGTCTCTCTTATTATTCTCCGGATGGGTTTTGTGGTGGAATGCAGCAGAGCTGAAATTATGAAAAGACTTGCTATGCCTCTAATATCCCAGAACAAAGCGTGTGCTCGCTTTTTGTGTTTTTGTTGGCTTGTATTTTCTTGTGTGTTTTGCTGTCAAATGCAGTTTTGGGCTTCCTGTTTCGAGGACATAAAGTAGACCTCATAAATTACCAGTTTCTGAAGAACAAATAAGTCTATGACAAAAATGTATCAAACAATGCAGAGAAAAGGCAAAAATGATTATAATAAAAGGTTCTACATAAACTTTCTATGAAATATTCAATTTTTTGGGATGTAACTTTTGATATTGGAGTGCGATGAGGGGCTGTTAGGAATGTCATCATCAGCTGCAATTAAATGTAAAAATATTGTAAGATATTATATGTCCAAAGCTGCACAGTTATCCATCAAAACATCCATCCTTATCAGGGTCACGCGGGGACTATAGCCCCTCCTGGACAACTTGCAGAACCATTTGGATTCACACCTATGGGCAATTTAGAATCACCAATTAACCCCACTAACTGCATGTCTTTGGTATGTGGGAGGAAATTGGAGTAGCCGGAGAGAAGCCACACAAACAAGGGGGAGAACATGCAAACGCCACACAGCTGCTAACTGTGATTTCCAGTTACAGCTATATAAGCTCTATTTTTGAAGAAAGGTTTATGTGTAAAGAAAGATATTGCAGGGCTTTCAGACAAAGAGGGGTAGATAATGAGGGACAGAGAGCAGAGGGATTGCTGTTTCTATTTTTTTTTTTACTGGAACTGGGGAGGGTGAAGGGTTGAAGGTGGTGGTGGTGATGGTGGGAGGACCAGATTATGCAGAAAACCACTTCCAGAGGAAGTGTGTTTTAATGCTGACAGGGTTCCTGTGGAGGCTGTTATGCTAATCTGACCCCCTTGTTAAACACTGCAGAACGTCTCCTATGGAAGAGGGGAAATGCACTATGAAAACCTACAGCTGCGGCCCACAGAGAGAGAGAGGGGGGGAGAGAGAGGACACAGAGCACTGGAAGCACACAGGAAGCAAACGCGGCGTGTTTTTATCCCTTCAGTGCCAATGCTTCTATACTCTTACCCACTCTGACCCATCCGAGGGGGGGTTACATCTTGTTTTCAAAGTGAATTGCATCCGCCCTCATAACACCCACACCGCTCATAGACACACACACACAAACATGCACACTTAACCACCACACCAGATTTTACAGCTGGATGAAGAGTATCAATGGGTGCAGTGAGTGAGCAGCCAGACAATGGACACCGCGTCCAGGCCAGCACGCCAGCCCAGGATTTCCTGGCTTAAACCACAAAAAAAATCAGACTTTTCCGGCTGCAGAAAAAAAAAGAATGAAACTCTTGTATGTACCAGAAAAACGAGCATGTTGGGTAATCCCCACAATCCAGGGAAGTGGTGTTCCTATCTGCTTGGGGGGTTTAAATGGGCAGTTAGCGGGGCAGATATCGTGGGTAGTTTGTTTTTGACTGTCACTGTGAGTTGCCGGTCAGCGCCGGTCAGATAGGGCCGTCTGACACAACAGGGCTTAAAAAATCCAAACAGAGCTGAAATGAGCGGTGACTTCAAACTCAAGCGCCACCCCAACATCAAACGCTTTGAGTCTGACCCGATCCTCGCTTTCACTGTCGCATGAGCCTGCATGGAAGCTGTCAGGCCTCGTTAATGGAGGGACACCCACCGCCAGTCTGTCTGCCGTCCCAGCCGTCTGACTGTCTGGTACCAGTTTTCTGTGCACGCATCTTGTCCCTGAAGTTTCTGGAGCGCAAATGTCAGCATGAGGGAGGCTGGAACGTGGATGAGGGGAAGGGACCAAGCATAGATTATCAGTTTGTCCCAGAACAGATTAGAGCACATTAGCCAGCAATGTCATCTTAAAATCTTAAAACCGTACTAGCACATCTGTATGACTGGGTTTGGCATTTGAAGAATTTACTATGAGGTCATTTGCATTTGCACTTCATTGCACTAGTAAGATTGCAAGCCTTTTTTGAGCATTTGATCAAGACTTAAGCTGCGCAGACACTTTGCCGATTAAGCCCGATTTTAGCCGTAGATGGGTCACCCCCCACTAACTTTAGAATCCGGTCAGTCTGTAAGATTAGTTGATGTTTGACTTGCATTTTAAGGATGACACGATTGTAAAAATGCGCTGATTGCCTTCCTCTTCAGGTGCTTCCAACTACATATTTTCCTCTGACAAAACTTATACTCACTGCTGCAATCACCTTTATTTTCCTGTAAAGTCCTGTGATCTCCTGATGAGCATGACATTGGGATTCCCTCATGCTTCCTGCCCTCTCATTCTCTCTCTCTCCAGCCCCTTATCCTTTACTTCCTTCTTGTCTTTGCAGGGGAAGATAAGCCTCTTATTGAGGGGGTTTAGAGAATTTGAGTGGCCCACAAACTGTTTACAACATACTGCTTTAAAAAAAAAAAGTTTGTGTCTGAGAAGGAAACAACAAATCTGCCAAAAGTCTGGAGGATTTTCTCTTTTCTTGTGTCTAAACTATAAAGAAATCCAAAGTTCTTTCCTCCAAAACCTGATACTGGTTTTTTTTTCACTTTTTAAAATAATGTTGCAGATAAAGGAAGGAGTGAGTAACCAAAGAACTGCTGAACCACATGACAGCTGACCAGCACTGGTAAAAGCTGAAAAGACCAGAGCAGCTTCTTCCTCCTAGAGTATAAATCCAAGCTTACAGGTGGCTCAGTCTCACCCCGGGGAGGTGAAAACTCTCCTCTGAGAATAAGGAGGCAGACAGGGGAGGTTTTTGTGCTGAAGGGAAACGAGAGAAGCCGCCGATTATCAGCACCAAAGGCAAAAAGATCCCTTCATTCCTAAAACCCTCAAACAAGGCTCTGAAGTCTACCATGCTCTTTTATCCCTCCTGATTTGAAACACAAAAGCGTCTCATGAGTGTGACTCCGAGGGAGAGCTGGAGATGTGGAGAGGTATATTGTGAAAAAGAAAAATCCTATTCTCGCTCTTAATTTCTCAAAGTACAGTTGAGTGTTTTCCTTTTTCCCCCCTACCTTCATAGAGACTTTTTGTTGAGTGATAACGGGAATTCAGTGTTAAAGATAAATGCAGGAATTCAAGTTGACTCGCTTGTTGTTCTGGGATTTGAAAACTCTTTCAGACGTAGTTTAATCATCGAGTCTGCAGGTGATCAAACAGGTCTGACAATAAAAAAAGTCAAATCTGGCAGGAGGACGGAGAAAAATCAGACTAACCAACCAGAGTGAAAGATGAGGCATCGAGTGGACCTGTTTTCTTTCTATTACTAAGCCAGATTAATGGGTTAACAAGGTAAACTAAGCATAAAGTCACAGTTTTCAGTATCATGAAGGTGGCTCTTTTTTCACATCCTACTTCACCATGGCAACATATGTTGAAGACATAACCTGATCAGGACCACTGGGTTTCCATCCATTCATCCATTTTTTTAACCACTTAAATTAAAGGTCATGGGGGGTGTTGGATAGAAGGCATCCCAGCTGTCTTGAGGCGAATGGTGGGATACAGCCTGGACATGCCACTTTTCAATCACTGGACTAAACATCCTGTAGCATATCATTACAGCTCAACTTCAAGAATTCAAAAACACTCCTGCGACTTTAAAATGACTGTTTACCTTTATCGTTCTTTCCAAACTGTGTTTTTGAGTTCCTGAAAAGACTCTGCAGGTTTACTTGGACTAAGAATCCAATCATCTCTAATATGGGATATTCGATATCTGCGGTATCATAGGTATCCATTTATGTAAGGGGAAAAAAGCAAAACATCTGCATTTAAAGAACAAAGGTCACTCTATGGAGGGGAATGTTCATATTATGCACTAAGAAAAACAGATTTGAAAGAGGAGTAAAGGAGACCATCTACATCCACTGTGTTGAAGAGAAGAGGTGGCTTATGACACCACCTATCAGCCACCTACAATGCAGTCTTGTGATCAGTTCCCAGGTGCTTCAACCCCCCACTCATACCTTGCCTCAAGTGACCTCAGGAGGCCATATGATGGAGTGGGGCGATGTCTCATAGTTCTTTCACCCTTAACCCCTGGTGATGGTAATGACCCATGCCTTTTTTCACACTTGGCTCATGTGATGACGCACATGATCAATACTGGGTCAACAACCCTCAGGACGACATCCAAGGGGACGACCCCCACTAGGGGTTAAATACCTGGGATTCTCCACCCTTTGTTTTTAGAACTGAAGACGCCCCTTGGATGAGACGGGAAACGTTTTCACAAACTTGAGTTGAGAACCTGCAGAAATCTCTGCATCTGTAAAGTTTTTCACAAGGAGAACTTGCTTTGTTTGTTTTTTAGACATTATATTCACCAGATGACTTTAAAATCATTTTACAGGACTACACATGAAGGACTGTGCAGTCCTTTTCATATATTTAAAAGTTCCAAATCTCCAAATTACATTTTCATGTGTTAGCTATAAACTGTGAAGTCCTGCTTTCACTTAAAAAAACCCTTTTTTTTTGGTTGGGGTTTTTTTTCTCTCATTTGAACAGTCTAAATACTTCTTCTACAAGACAAAACAGCCTGCTTATGTTACTTTCCACAATCTAAGTCTTGTTGGACTGAGGATTTGATTCATAAGTGGCATCTCCAGGTATTTCGCCGGCATTTAATCCCTCTTCCAGGAAAATATCTCCACCCACAGGTGAGGCAAAGACGCCTTGTGCAGTGAGCGGATGTCCGCAGACCATCAACCTGAAAGCGGGGAGGGAAGTGAACCATGGGTCTTTAAACACGCAGAGGTCAGACAAAACAAAGGTGTTGTATTCAGGTGAGGCTTCATTTCACCACAGCATGTTTAGGGCTTGACTAAACTCTGAGCTGCTGCCTCCTGAAAGAAAGCCATTGTACTGTGTGACTCGAGAAACCTGCCTGCCTCTCCTTGTGATTGTTTTCACTTTCATCTAGTACTAATCAGTAGGATGATAAAACATGCCGATTTTGAAAACCCAAAGTTACAACTCTGTAATATAAATTACCCTTCTTTAATACAAAAGAGTCTGTATTTTAAGTTTGATCTACAAACTAAGTAAAGTGAAGTTAAAAAAAACAAAATTACTGTAAAATCCAGTTACAGTAAATTTACTATAAGTACAATTTTATATATATATATATATATACTGTAAAAAGATTTTAAAGTAAAGTACTGGAATCCGGGAAGTTGCTTAGGGTACAGAAATAATATTGGTATGCTGCTGGAAAGCATACTTTGTCTTATGTTTTTTTGGTGAACACATTTTAAATGCTGTTCTCTTTTTCACTCTTCATGCACTCACTCACTCACTCACTCACTCACTCACTCACAGGAATGGACATATATTTTCACGTATTTATCCTCAGAGCCTCACTGGTCATATTAACTGCCGTTCAGCCTCGCCTGGGATCTGCTTCACATTGAGAAGATCAAAGCCTGCAGTTGGGGGGAGAGCTGTAAGGCAGTAATATGTTTCCACAGGGGAGTCCTCTCTCTGGGAAAGTGCAATAGGTTAGAATATCAATGAGACGTGCCCGAGAGCGTAACCGCTCACCTGTTGTCTGACTGCGGCTTTGGCACTGTTTCTCTGCGGTCAGGAGGCCGCCTCAGTTTCCTCTTGACTTTGTCTGCCCCGTGTTTCCCGGCAAACAGTTTTGACACTGAATAAATCATGAAAACAGGGACTGAACTGACTGAACAAGTGGAGCAAAGTGTATCTTAGGGAAGGCAGATCATGTTATTAATGTCTACAAGAAGAAAGAGAAGCAGATAATTAAAAACAGTCCCCAACTCTACACAGTCAGTTAGTACATAAAGTGGTGTCAATTATTTAATTAATTAACAATTTATTGGAAAATTAAAATGATTAAAACACACATTGTGTAAATAAAAGCAACTACAGTTAAACACTGATGTTTTTAAACTGCTTTTAAATTGACATTAGTTGAAGCGATTACTATTTCAAATAATGTTTTTTACAAATAAAAAACATTTTGGCTGTTACCAAGTTTTGTAGCAAAAAGTGATAATAAAAAAAGATATCCACTGATGCGCGCTAACTTGGTTATTCAGATACATTACAATATTGCACTGACACAAATATTTGCTAATTACTGCTAACAAAGTCACTAAAGGTTAGTTAGAATTTTACTCGCTAAAACTAAAATACAAGCTTCTTAGACTAGAATCCTATTTTATTTCGTATTTGTCAGATATTCCCAATGAGGGAACAAAAGCACAAATGTAGTGGTTCAGTGATTTTAGTTAGACGAGGTCAGACGAAGCAGACAGCTGCCAACCACAGCTGCTTTTGTCAGCATACTTAAGTCTTAACAAAATTCAAATCAGTGAGTTATTGTATGATGTACGGTTGCTATGGCATTTTTCTCCTTTACCACAAGTTCCAAAACATGTTTTAATACAGAGGCATTTTAACACCATCAACCATGACACAAGTGGCTGTTAGAGGAGCTGCACTGTTTAGTCATTTTGTTCAAATAAAATGTACCTATTTAACCTTTAAATCAAATATAAGTGATTTAAGCTGAGAGATGTCTATTAAATGCTTATTTTAGCAACATAGTATCATTTTTGGGACCTAAACATCTTTTGAAAAGTTATAGTCTGCAGGCTAAAACTTTCAAACACACATTTTTGCTTCAGATTTCAAAATTTACATATTCGGCATGTACATATTCAGCAGATAACTTCAACTCTGGCTATAAAAGGCTCTAAATCTAAGTCAGAAACCTCAACATCTGGTAGAATGTAGCACGGCATGTCAGTGTTAATCATCAACCATCCTGTGGTGGACAGAAGTTAGCAAAACTCGTCTCTCCCTCCTAGAAACAGTCCTGACAAATCTGAGACAGGAAACAGAAAACGGAAACATTCAGTTGATCCAGCTGTTTTCTCCCTAGCTCCCCTTCCTCCTCCTCTATCTACATCTGTCTTACACCCTTCTCCCTCTCTCTACCCCACATATCAAGTATCCGGGGGGGAAGAATTGGGCGAAGAGGAGGAGGAGGAGCAGGGGGTCGGGGTTCAAACAGGTGTCTGCTGACAGCCCCAGCAGCCTGTTGGATGCAGGTTTTACCTCGTGCTCCCAGCTGCTCTCTCATGCACACACAAACTACCACCACCATTTGTCCATCTGTCACAAGAATTAGATCTAATCCACAGGAATTTTCTGATGCCATAGAGGGAGAGAGGGTTGGTGTGTGTGTGTGTTTGCATATATGTGTCTTCTTGTGGAGATATGAATCTGTTTACTGAGTCACCATATTGGAATAAAAAGAATGTTCCCATAATACCAATCACTGATTATTTACATAATGTCCTCTGAAAGGAGGAAAAGCTACTTTCTCTGTTTGTGTGCGAGTGTGTGTGGTTAAGAGAGAGAAAGTGTGTGTACTGTCAGGGGGGTTGTAACGCGACCACCCAGCCACCTGCAGTAGATGGCTGAGAAATCTCAAGAAAAAGAGGCCTGACTGTAAATAGAGATTTCTCACGTGATGTCATGCGCACATTGAGAGTTGCCTCCCATATTTGACGGGATACAACCAACGGGAAAATGTGTATTCTCCAGCTGGCTGGCGAGCGGTTGCCGAAAGTTTCTGGCTATCACTGAGTGAAATAAAGTCACAAAGAGGGTGCTGCACTACAAACCTTTCTTGTTATTGCTTTGGTCGCTGGAAGATTGCCACAGTCACCTGTAGTTTGACTGGAAGACGTCAACTTGTCTGCAAACACTTGCCAACCACCAGCCGAGCTGTAGTAAAACCTGAAAAAAAATGTGCCAGAAACCGGAAACAAAGAATATTTACCTTAAAAAAAGCCAACACATTTCAAAAAGGGGTAGCTTTTACTTTGAAGGCAAACTCCTTTGTGTCACGCACAGTTTCACTATGCTTAGAGAGCAGCTGGGGAATGTTTGTTGACAAGTTGGCCTGTCCATGCAAACTACAGGAGACTGCAGCAGTCTGCAAGCAACCAAAACTCGTGCAAGGAACAATCAAAGTGGTCATGACTCAACCACAATGTAACCATCTGCAGGAAGAGGCAAATTGATTTCCCAGCAACTTAAATGAAGCAGAAGGAGAGATGACACTGTATAATTTCCGTGAAGCCTAGACCAAGTCAGACTTTTAATTCATTTGAAAGCCTGATGCTTAGCCTTGTCCACCCCAGCTGTAAAACTCACCTGGGCCTTACACAGAGTCTCTGTCTGATTTCTCAGACTTTTTATCTGATTTAGTGCTCAGCTCAGATAAAATAATTATTGTGGGTGATTTTAACATTCATGTAGATGCTAAAAATGACAGCCTCAACATGGCGTTTAATCTGGTATTAGACTCAATTGGCTTCTCTCAAAATGTAAAAGAACCCACCCACCACTTTAATCACACTCTAGATCTTGTTTTAACATATGGCA
>NW_005187620.1:345743-362360 GCF_000239375.1 Pundamilia nyererei | reverse complement strand
TACAGAATATGGGGCACTTGAAGCTTTATCGGCACAGAAATTGGCAGCTTCAAACTCACACTGGGATCACAGCGAGGATAGAAGAACCTTCCAAAGAATCCACAACTGCAGAGAATAATCAGACAGCTTATCGAAAAGGCTACAAGCAGATGACGCGAGATGGCAGCTGGAGTCACAGCAGTTGCATCAGCAGTGGTGCCAAAGTGATCAATTAATATTAACTTTTTAAATGAAAACAATAACTGAATAAACAAACAACCCTTTCAAAGCAGCCAAGACGCTCGTGTTGCCCTTTTCTTTTCAAAATTTGCCTTTCCTGGTTCATTTTGGCCCATTCATGAAACATGTAGTCCAAGTATGTGCACTTTACAGCTGCACTGTCACAGTTATTAAGTCCTGCAGTATCAGCCTGAGCATGAGAAGGATCTGCTTACTGCATGAGCTGAATATGAAAAAAGGAAATCGTGATGAACAGCTGTTTTTATTTTGCTCTCCTTGGGTGGGGGGGGGGACACAGTATTAGGTTTTAATGCACAATCGTGGCTTTAAACAGAATTAACAGCAACTGTGTTGTTGGGATAGCTATAAAAATTATTCATGTGTGTGTGTGCAGGACCTCTTTTTAGCTCTTTTTTTGGCGAATGAATTAGCCACACTTTTTGGTGTCTTATTGTTCAATGACATCGTGTTTACGCTTAAATATTTTATTTATAAAATATCAAACGTATTATTTCACACCTTTTACTTTTTCACTGTTACTTCTCGTCGTCGCTTCTATCAGTCACACTCAGATTAACTGTGACAACCTGACAACACAGCAGATGATCTATAATCTATAATCTGTGCACGAGCAGCTGTCATGAGGTATCAGGTGTTGAAGTGTTACATAATTGAGGTTTTTTCACATTAGGGGGACTCTGTACATCGTGGGTACTGGTCACGTCCTTAAAATGAAACTGCCATGAGAAACAAAGTCCAACAAGAAAGGGTGAATCTCTGTAGAGCCTATGACCGACGTAACCTAGCACAACCTATGTTAGTGGACAACATCATTGCTGATATTTATGCTTGTGCTGGTGCACTATGTGCTAATTACTGTGTGCTTATGTCCCAGTTTTTATATTCGTTGCCAGCTGATAGAAAAAATAAAAACTGGGACTCTTTCTCTTCTGGGTCGTCGCTCTTTGTTGTGTTTGTGTCATTTTTCAGGGCCAAACATGTTTGTCTCTGACATTTGCTGACATTTGTGAGTCCTTATATTGACGTTGTGGTGGACCACCAGGTGGCTCCACTCACACCCAAGTTTAAGGGAAGTGTTGGGTTGGAGATTCTGGCACTTTTTGTATGTGGAGTTCTGGTGAATCCGTTAATAAAGTTGGAGTGAGACACTGAGACCTCTCCTGTCGTCTTTACATACCTCCACAATGTTATGATTATTATTCCCTATATTATGACAGTGACTTTTTTATTTTATATTCAACTGCTGTGAAAAACAGCCAGAAATGCACAGGAACAAGAAAGTTTTCCAATCACAGCAGCTGTGAGCTGCGTCAGCATGATGTGTAGGTGCATTTGCATGTCAGGTTATGTCGAGTATGTTGCTGGAACAGACGCATAACTCCAACTAAATGATACTGAGAAATTCAGTGAAAGCTGGTTTAAATCTGGAAAACCACACTGTGTTTGTAAAGGATTCATAAACAGTCACACATAGAGAGTTGGTAAAAGAGACAAAACATCAACACAGAGACACAAATACACACCTAGACACATGGATGAAGTGTTGAAATTACTACCGAGCAGACAAAACTTCACACACTACACCTGTGTCCCACAGCTTCTTCTTCAAGGCCAAGACCTAGATGTGGGTGCTTCCCGTCTGTCAGTAATAGATCGCCTCACTGACTGATGGCTGATGGGAAATATGCCTGGTGCATGCTGGGGAATGAGCTGCTGAAAGCCTGAGCCACCCACCTCCTTTGATTGGCTGTTTTCTTTCTGCAGTGTGCACGAACGACAGTGCAGCAATACAGGGGCAAAAAAAGAGTCCCACATGACTGTGCACAAATATAATATGCAAAAGTGTGTCTGAAGTGGCAGAAAGAGTTGTGTACTCTTAAATACTGTCAACTTGTAAACCTGTTATAGATAATAACCACTGGGTGATTGGTTGATGGTTAAGTTTAAATATCCATTTAAAGTTTGATCATTATTCTTTCTTATGAACATTTGATTTGAGAAATCGTCTAAAGGAAAAATCTGGCTCTTCATTTTCTAATGTCTGACTATGTTTACCAGCCACTGCATGGGAGGCCGTCCTAGCAGCTTCTTTAATATAAGAGAAAGTTAGTAATAAACTAGAGGTGCATCTACACAAACAGTGTCTCAATGTCAAGCATATGTAACCTATTACTTTTTTACTATGGCTTCTAATCCCATATAAACTTATAACAGTCCCATTGGTTAAGAAGCTGAAAAACACCCATGGCGCTTGAGTTTGATGACAGCAACCAGAGCCAGTTGTTGCGAGACTGTTCAGTTTAACTTCATGGTACCAAAATTGTCTGAAACTAAACTATTTAAACCCACTTTAAGACAAAAACTTCAACTTTTATTTTATCTTTTGCAAAATGCGAACAATCGGTCAGACTTGTTATGAGAGAATAGTAACGATGTTTAGTTTTTGCCATGAAACGCCAACATTGTGCTAAAATCTGCTGATTGTTTGGGTGAGGATTAATGACTGAATCCAACAGGATCCCCTGAAAGAATACCTGAAGGAACATTTATGGATCACAAGAATTTTTATGTTTTTATATTTCAGTAAGATGGTTTCAGGCATGGGGGCTGACTCAGTGAAGTCCTATTAACATCCCATAAATGAGCGCTTATAATTTTTCCATGTAAAACATCCTAAGCTATCTCCTACGCACTCGCAAACTACAATAGCTGGATGTTAACTTTGCCTGGCTGCTGTGTGGTGCTGATCAGCGTGCAGTGTTCTGAAAAAGATTAGTGAGAATTTAAATAACACTTCAAGATTTAGTTCATGGGTGGTAAAGCTCTCTGAAGCGCTGAGCAGATCTGCTAAAATTATGAGGGGAGTTGTCATTACAAGCTACTCCTTTTACATTCATTGTTAAATAATTGAGTATCATTTTAGTGCATTAGCAAATTAGATATGTTAAAGGGGGCTGGTACTTATATAGCACATCTCCACTCAATTTGAGCACTCAAAGCAGTTTTCTTACCACAAGCCTCATTCGCACATTGACACACACATTCCAAGTCCTTTACCTAACACTCACACACACTCACTCACACACACAGATGCATTGTGATTCAGTATTTTGCCCAAAGATACTTCCTGAGCTGCAGAGATTGGGATCCAGGATCAAACCAGTGATCATATATTGGGTAGATGACCCGCTCTGCCTCCTGAGCCACAGCCACCTGGTTGAGATAATTCAATCAATTTTCTTAATGGATATAAAGACTAGGCTGAAAGCCTCACGCTTGAATTGATTAGAATGTTAAATACCAAGTGGAGCATCAACTGCAGAGATAATTATTTTATAGCCTTGGCAGTAATAGAGGAAAAGTACAATCTACCACCTTATCTAATAAGAATTCATCACCCTAATGCAATCCCGTTATGTGCAGTGCAGCTCCTGCACCTGTGCCTCAAAAAGAGGAGGATTTTTTTTTCTTTTTTGTTCGTTGTTCATTGAGATGCATTCGGCCTGCGGATGGCTCCATTTAAAAAATCTTCCGAAAGCTGTTACAGAGTGCAAGCCCGCAGTCTGCCTCATTCTGCTCTTTGACACTTTTTGGTCTCTTTGTGCTTCTTTTTTATCATTTTCTCTATTCTGCTCTTAGAAGTTCAGTGTTTAAAATGTGAAAAATGATTACAACAACATAATATGCTCACAAAAACTCGCAAACAAGCTATGCAACAAGACACGTAAAGCCATGAAATACAACATTTCTGTCATAGAACAAACGGACTTTAATGAAGGGAACAATAAAAAAAATAATAAAAGCAAATCTTTTTAGTTATGGTGCTTGGACCTTCCTAAAAAGCTCTACAGTGACGCTAAACATGCAGAGTATCTCCTGCTTCACAGTGTCAGAGGGAGGGAAAAGGGGTCTGTTTTAAATATCTAGAGTTACATCAGGATTTTGGAGGTTTATACTCTTCCTTCCTGAGTGTGTAGTTCTGCGTGATTAAATAAAACAGAGTCAGACACTGATGTTTTCTTTTATATCTGAGATGTAAATCAGAAACCCCCATCCTGCAAACAGAGGAGGCAAAGATCCGATGGCAGAAAACCTTCAGCAACTTTGCCGGATTGATTTTTCTTTTGATCCTTTGAGGACACGGCTTACACAGTGCAGGAAATGGAACAAGACACCAGATTGGGGGGGGGAAAGCTACGTACTGTACTTTCTCCCTCCATTTTAACCCTGAGACATGAGCTGCTTCTCACTGCATTATTTAAAAGAAATTATCAGTAATCAAAAAGTTATTGCTTAAATGCAGTAATAAGCAATAAATACAAAAAAGTCCACATAGATAAACATTAGCCTTTTCTGATTGGACACTCTCTCAGTGACGCACAACCGTATTTGCAGAAGAATAGATCTATTTAGTGATGTCACATTCATTTGTTTGGAGATAAATCATCGTTTGGATTAAAAGACTAGCCCATTTTTGCCAAGCAAGCTTTTGCCATTCTGGATATTGCAAAAATTTTATATCTTATGTAAAATAAAAATTATACAGGAAACAGGAAGGAAACAGTAAAGTTTTGTTTTTAGACAATTAAATCCACCAAAGTCTACTTGAAATCTCATTTGTGTCCTGATAATCAAATTACATTAGTCAGGTGTAATCAGAGACTGTATATAAAAAAATGAATGAACATCAATGCAGAAGTGACTTAAAACGTCAGCAGGGGTCACGGCAGGGGTCACGGCAGGGGTCACCGCTAATTTTACCAATTCTCCTGAGTAAAATGCTTTTGCGCTGTTAGACCAGCTGAGAGTTAAATGGGATCAAAAGGACCACTACGCAATCTTTAATTTAACTTACCTGCTAATAAACACAGAGTTGAGGGGAGCCACTGATGCTGCAGGTTTTTAAATATCACCAACAAGCTCAGCCAACTCATATCTTGAGTCTAAGTATATACCTTTACAGGTAAATGTTTTTGGTATAATAAATAAAGGAAACACAGAATTCCAATTAAACATTAATAGGACTTCCACAGTGACTTTTCTCTACCACAATACTGATAAAGTTACCCTGACCATGAAAAATCAGGCTCTATATTATTGCAACCAGGCAAATTATGAAAATATTGTATATATTTTTTTTGTTTGTTGGATTGGAGATGATATGAAATGTCAAATGTGAGTTGGTCTTGATAACCATCCAAAGGTACACACACTTGCACCACTAATATGCCAAAAACTACTACTAGTGTCATATTTTATATTCCCTCTGTCATCACATACTGAAGCAGCATCAGAATAGTCATTTTTGGGTCATGTAAAAACAAACCGAAGGGCGCTGTGTCCGCCCCTATCAGACTTACTTTGACATGCTGTACGGTGCTCTAATTGCATTCATCGCACTGTTCTTCTCTGACGCTTCGATAACTGGAGCAACATGCAGGGAATTTCTGTTCTTTTATTCTCATTGCTAAACAGAAGACAGTTTTACGATACAATGAGCACTCTATTTGTAGCTTGCTGATGCTGAACTCCTAATCCAATGCATCTGTTTCTCTCTAAAGCAGAAGCAACATCTGGATGCAACATATGCTGCACTTAAAATGCAAATCAGTAGAAACCCGCATTGTGTTTACATACAGACAATGATGAAATTTAGAGCTCCAAGGCAGCTAAAGTGTCTCTCAAACACAATCTGGCAACCAGAGCATTTTTGGGGCAAGTAGACAAATTTAACTGACAATAAAACACAATTTATTCAGCATTGTCTGTTGGCGGATGCTGTAAAGAATAAAAAAAAAAGATACAGATGCCATATACAAACCAGACTGGGAGCATTTTAAACTGACATTCCTCTTTTAATTGAATTACAATGCTGGTGAAACCCATTCAGCCTGCAGCGGACCAAGACAAATCATCTTGTCTGGCAGCTCTTAGACATTATCCCGATGTCACCCTGTGTGCTCCACATACTGTATGCGAGACACTCATACGTACTGTACAAATAGCTGCAGTGCTGCACTATGAATGCCTTTCTGAGCATCACATTTACGCTGGTAAAAATGATACAAATGCACAAAAGGGGAGAAGGTGATGCTTCTTGTTTCTGCATTGTTCAGACGCTGAGTAGCAGAATTGCATGTAATAAATTATTTGATATTTATTACATTAATAAGCGATTAATAGAAGATTAGTAAGACTTGTGATACTCATCAACTTAGGCCACTCGCGACTTTGTTTGTTTGTTATAGTTGTATAGTTTCCTTAGCCTTTCTGTAACTTCCAGAGTGCAAACCTTTATATTTCAAATGTCTGTCTGAAAGGACTTTGGAGACATGCAGTGCATGCTTTTTGTCTTTGTAGAAGCATTAATTTACATTTATTTTACTGCAGGAAATTTTTTAAATTCATGCCAACGTGACCTCCTTTGCATCAGGACCAGGTGAAAAATAAAACAGCATGCAAGTGTTTGTTCAAAATGTGTCAGTGAAGTGTCCTTTCTTTGGGATACATTCATGGCAGGTCTCACATGACATAGCTGTACAAACCTGTCCTTTTTTGACTGGGTTGAAGTGTGAAAAATCTGGATTTAAACCCAAATAAAATAATTATTTTGGGTTGTTTGGTTATAGTTTTATAGATTCTGTCAAACAATATGCAAATCTACAGGCTGCATAATCAGAATTTGTTAGTTTGTGCTTATGCAGAACCAGGAAATTGCATAAAAATCCTGCGATGATGTCAAATTAGAATTGAAAAGAAATAAAACAAGTTGCAGTGCATTAAGGAAAACATTCATGTTTGTTTTTAATTTCAAGTATTTTTCTGGAACCACTAGCATTTTTCCTTCTTTTTTATGGAAAAGTGTCTCATCTCATTCTTACCCAGCACTAGCGAAGAGCAAGTGCGCCACCAGGTGGATGAAGTCTTGCATATAATCTTGTAGGAAGCTCACAAAGGTTGGGACACAATTTTCTCAAGTTATAAACACTTGATCGGTTTTGAAGCACAGATTCTGTTTGGCCTTTGGTTTTTTACCTTAAATGTTTCAGTTTTATTCTCTTTGTTTTTATTATAATCCTTAAAATAAATCCACCCATGTGTGAGAGCTAAACTTCTCCTTCCAAAGACAAATCCACTGTCTCAACAACCACACAAGTGTGAGAGAGGTCAAACTGCTCGAACCGCTCTGGATCACAGTTTCTGTGCAGACCGGTCAAGCTCTTTCACATCAAACTGGGAAATTATCAGCAATAAAAGTTCAGCAGGTGTCTCATTGTAAGTTATGGAAAGCTATGCATTGAGAAAGATAGGAGATGATCTTCATCCAGTCTGTTCCACCTCCTCAATGTAACACAAAGGATGTAATGTCAGCCTCCTGAAACCAGTTTACTTTTCACAGTGATGGCCTTTAAACGTCTAAAAACAATTTAAACTTTATCTAAATATACAAGAGAAAGGCCTCTCATCGCCTGGGTGTACTTTCATCACACCCCAAATGAAACCATGGACTTTATCCATGCTAAAGAGGAGAATGAAGCACGTGATCAACCCCTGGAACAAACTTCACCTAAAAGTATGTTTTCCTCAAGGCCCTGCATGTTTGGGTCCTGTCGTATCTTAAAGGCATCATATTATATTACCCACTAAAGTCCTTTTCTCTCAGACTGGTTCAGTAGAAACCCAAAAAGATCTTTAACACCATCTCTATGTATAATTATGGCAGGTTTAGGTGACCCTGAACTAGTCCTTAATTTATAGGCTCAGGCTACTAGGGGGCAGCTATGATGGACTGATGATTTCTTCAACTCTTTCCACTCCCCTTGTGTTGACATGTTACTGCTGTATGTCATTAACTGTAATGTATTCTGTTTTCGGTTGGTTTTATCCTCTTTTTAGCTTGTGGTCTTTTTTCTGTTTTAGTGGCCCAGCTGAAAACTAAAGGGGAAGGAGCATTTGCAGTCAGGGCTCAGAGGCTTGGGAAGAGCCCGTCTGTGGAAACCAGGTCAGTCGACTTGTTCGCTTCTACTCAACCTTGTTTCTGCCACTGAAAACAAACAAAACAATTTGTGCCAACCTAGAGTCAAAATTTCAGATTCCTATTTCAAAACTGTAACTTTTGGAAAAAATGACTTAAAAGTTGACTTAAAAAGAATATACTTTCAAATTTTGAGTCATACAAGTGTGTTGTGTATTGTCAACATATCACATTTGATCTGGGATCTGAAGGTCAAATTTGTATCTTTAAAACTGCACCTAAAATTCTCACGTTTTCACTTTTGCGGTTCAGATGTGCCTTTCTTTCAAGATGACCACAAAATGTGTGACATCTTTAAAGAAAGGATTGTCATGAGCTGCCTAGTTAGAGATATACTGTAGTCTATTACATAATAACTTATTCATGTCAGTATTTACAAATCAATACCCATTATCCATTACCTACTCCTACATATGTTTGTATAATCAAAATAAACATAAGTCATGCTACCCTAAAGTAAATACTGGCCACAGAGTGAGCTGCCTTGGCAAAAGTTCGCGATCTCGGAGTGCTTCCTGTTACTACTGCTTTATTCTCTTGCCCTTGTAAAGCACTTTGTACTGTGGAATTTGAAAAGTGCTTTATAAGATAAAGACTTTCTTTTGACATTCATCTGTTAAACAGATTCATATAAACTGATTGAGCGTGTGGGTGCATATAACCATTACAGACCTTTTTCCTTTAATGTTCCCGCTCTACTTCATAGATATAAACTATTAAACTGAGCCTGAATTAAACTCCTTCCTTCTTTTAGAGTGGATAACAGGGTGCGAGCCACACTGATGCTGCCGGTCTGTGCAGTCTCCAGACACTCGTCTCCCTTGTGATTTTGTTTTTCCCCTACCTCACCTCACACCTACATGCACATTTCTCTACTGAGCCGTGCCCTCACACATCACTGATTTTGCTTTTTAGAAGCAGATGCATTTAATCATTTTATTTCCCGACATTAATCTCCTTTGTGTTCCTCCTTCTTGAAAAGACTCATGAAACTGTGAGCTCTTTTAAAACATGTCTCTACTTTATACACACCTTTGCAGCATTTTTTTGTACCCTCAGCGATACATAACTCATCGAAAGCAAATCTTAATCACAAAAACACAGAACACTCAAACGATGAGGGTAAAAACAAAAAGCCCACGTTTGTTGTTTTCTTTTTTGCTTTTTAAATACAGGATGTACTGTACAGTATGCACAAGCCCTCTTGGTATAAATTACATCCAAACAAAATCTTTTTTTCCCTTTAGCCAAAAAGTTGAAGACATTCATTATTAAAATATTGAACCAATTCTTTATGAGGAAAAGCAGACTAATAAAACGTTATTGTCATTCTTATGTTGACATCACTTCCTAATTTGACATCACTCTTTTCTTCTCCTTGGTAAATACTGTGATCTCTGCTACTGACAGTAGTTACAGAGCTCAGAAAGCATCTATCAGTCTCTACAGAGTTTGGACACTTGGGATAATTAATAACCTCACACTCTTAAAGAAAATGAGACTTTAACTAAACAGTACAAAAAAAGAAAATTATACTTTGTTTCAAAAGTCAATGATGAGGTTCAAACTTTGCATGATAACATTTGTATGCTTAAAGTCTAGAAAGATAATGTTTTATAAAACAATAATAATAATCAAATACTTTGAATACAATGGTTGTTGTTGTTGACACATTTGGATACCATTTGAAGTACTAAAATTATCTAATTGAGGCTCACCTACTCTTGTGTTTTTACAGTAAAAACTGCAGCTACCAAGACAAGGGGGAAAAAAAAGAAAAACTGTGGGCCACTTGAACAATAATATCAGCTTTGTCCAGGACATTAAAACATCAGCTTTAGTCTGTTAAATCCACACATAAAGCCTCAGTTTGACTAAGTTACTGTGTCTTGAGACGTGAAAAAGGCGCGTGTCTCAATAAATGCATTTACAGGACCTACAAACCAAACCGAAGAGGTGACATGAGAAGTATGAAGCTGCTTTGCTTTGTAGAGTTCACTGCTTGCATGTGGCTCAGGTATGAGATGTTAATACGGGTTAGTTTAGGGATAAACATGGGATGACTGCTGCCAACCCTTAAGACAAAAGTTTCAAAGCAGACTTTCCCCTGTTAGTGTTTGGTGTTTGTACACTAAGCCCGGATGTTGAACTACACTTCCTTTATCACGCACTGAAGGGTTAAATAACTTTCCACGAGTGAAAAGCTTCTTTTTTTCCATTTAAAGAGAAATAAATAAAAACAAACAAACAAAAAGAGAAAAAAAACCTTTTTGGTGAGAAACTCAAAATGTTGTTCCAGTATCCAAAGCTACATTACTCTGTTCCAGGGAAACACCTACTCAGAAGAGACTGACAGGAGCTGAAGGTTCATAGAGGTTGATTTTTTGTTAATACGTTAAAGGGGCTGGTTGTTGTGTGTCATTCCAAGTCCTGACTGAAACCTCTTTAGTCCATCCCAGTCCAGCCTCAAGTGTACTGGTACTCCTCTGTGTACGCCGTGTCCTCTGGAGCATACTGGTTATTTCCGCCTACGTAGTTGTCGTCTCTGCCAAACTGCTCCTCCTCGGGCGGGTACTGGCCATCGGGGGCAGCATACTGGTTATCGCTGCTGTACGATTGATCTGCCGGGTGTTTGTTCTCTGTGATCTTCATGCTCGATTTCTTCACTCTTTGAAATAAAAGAAAATTATTTTTAGGACATTTCTCTTTTTCCAGAGGATGTGTTGTCTACATGTTTTAGCTGTGCACCATCAACTTGGGTCTCAAAAATGCACTTCTTCATGTGGGTGTTGGTGCTTTAGCTTAGTCCCTGCCACAGAGAAGACAGGGTCCACAATATGTAAAGGACTTCTTTGTGGTCAAGTAAAGAATGGAGACTGTCCACTGTCTTCCATCTGTGGTTTGATGGTTTTGTATTTATTTTTATTTTTCAGTTTACTTTTAATTTCTGTGCCGGCTTTACTCGTTTCAGTTTTGTTACTATTGTTTCAAAGGGTCAGATGGCCAGCCTCAACAGCTGGATCAGGCCGCTATGGCGTCCACCCTCGACTGCCACCTGACACACACTGCACCCTACCCCTACAGCGCCCCCTGTGGGTGGTGGGGCTTCAAAAGGACGGGCCAGGCCACCAGATGCTGCTCCCTCCCCTGGCTGAAGGGTGGGGTGGGGGGCTGGTAACCCTATCCCAGGGAGGGTTACACTGGTAAATTTGAAAGGAGCCAGCTGAGATGGATTGGGCATCTAACAAGGATGCCACCTGGGGAAGGCTCTGGGGTAGACCAAGGCCAGCCGAGAGCTGGAGGAGGTGGCTGGGGAGAGGAAGGTCTGGGCTCTTCTGCTTAGGCTTCGGACCCCACAAACCAGATAAGAAGAAGAAAATGAATGGATGCTATTATTAGGCAAGAGGCAGGGTACACCCTGAAAGGGTGTCAGTCTATTTCAGGGTTAACACAGAGACATATCAGATCTGGTAAGTTCAAACCAGAAACATTCTTGCTGTGAGGCTGCAGCGCCAAGTTAGTTTCCTATATTAATATTAGTCTCACCGGTGCCCTGATTCTATATCTGAAATTCCAACGCAAAATACCACGATATATATCATTTTGTATAATATGTTTCTATACGCGTGGTTTCGGGCTCAGTTTCAGTGTCTGTAACTTTAACTCAAACTGGAACAGCTGCTTGCCTTCAGGTCTGTGTGTAACCCTGAGATGCAGCCAGCGGGAGCTACTCAGCTCTTTTGGTATATACTGCCACACTTAACTGCTATGGCTCCAGCTCCATGGTGTGCTAACTTTCTCTTTGAGCAATAACTTTAATTTTACATACAGCCCAGTTCTCAGCAGTCTTTGTTTTTAACACATGTGAGTGTAGGGTTTGTCTGATGTCACAGCAGAACAAAGTGGACTAGTTAGTGTTATGGCTCCCTGTAGTTTCTGGGCTGTGCTAAAATATAAATATATAAAAGAAATCAATCAATCAGCATTTCATTGTCATCTTGTTTTCTGACAACAGGAACAGAAAATGTGTATGTGATAAAAGATTTATTGTGAATTCGGCTATATCAAAATGCAGAATGAGTGAGAGTAGGAGAGAAGCAAACATGTACACAGCCAACAGAAAAGTAGCTATGTTATGTTCTGTTTGCTCGTTTGAGGACTCTGTGGATTCTTTGTGGTAACCACATGGTGCCAAAAAGTTCTGTTTTCAAAACAAAACTAACCCCAATGTTGTACTTACTGATTCTTGTGCTTGGCTCCGCTGATATGCGACTGATACTGCTCCACAGAGTTCAGTTCAATGTTGCAGATGGTGCATGGATAGCCATTTATTGTGGAAGCTGTAGATCAATGAAAAGTAGGGAACAATTTCAAACAATGTGCTCTTATTGCATATTGAAAGTTTAGTTGTTGTTTTTTTTTAAAAAACAAAACAGAACTGCACAAACTCATGCTTCTGCAATCGGACCTGGTGCTGTGGATGGCCCGTACGTCTCCATCAGTTTAAGCTTTGTCATCTGTTTTCTATGCTTCTTGCCTACATAGTGCTGCTGGGCCATGAGCGGGTTGTTAAATGAGGCCTGACATATGGAGCAGAAACGGTCTGGATTGTTGTTGTTTCCTGTCACTGGAGTGCCGCTTGAATCATCTGCAGGTTTCTTCTTTAGTTGAGGAGTTGGCGCTATTTGGGAGTTTACTGCAGAAGAAGACATAGAATTTAAAAAAGACTTCATAAAGGGTAACATAAAGGATACACACATGAGATAAAACCAAAAGCTAAATACCTAGAGCTTGAGGTCCAACTGCTTTCAACCTCAGGTTCTTGGCGTGAACTTTGCCCTGATAGTGAGACTCAGCCACTACTGGAGCAGAGAAGGTCATGTTACATACATGACACACCTTAAACCGGTCTGTGTCTCCATTGTTACAGTCCTGCACAGGAACATAAATCAATCAAATTTTACTGCAAAAAAAAAGCCTCAACCTTCAGTAGATTATCAGCAAGTTTAATTTCCACAACTTGTATGACTTAATAATTGATCTCTGAATAAAAGATCCACCTATCTACCCATCAACCCTTATACAGATTCAGGTTGTAGAGGCAGCAATTTAGGCAGAGATACTCAGATTCTGTACCCCAGCAACCTGAGCATTCCCAAACCAGCCGAGAGACATAATCTCTGTAGAGTGTCCTGTCCTGGGCCTCCTACCGGTGGGACATGGCTGTAACTATTCCCCCAGTTCATGAGGACATCCTAGTCTAGTCCTAGTTTAGGCATCCTGATGGTGAATGAAGCAATCATGAAATAATTCTCAGTGTGTTCCACGACTGCTGGGGAGCATTTCAGGATAAACTATTTAGACTGTGTTAAATTCATCTGAATAATTTCATCACAATTTTTGAAAACCTGACAGCCCCAGCTAGCTGATGTGAGCAGGTTTTATATAAACTGAAGAGCAGGCAGATATGACTGGAACATTCACTGATGGTCTTAAAATACACAAACCTCCCGCTGAAAAAGTGCAAGACACACTGGGAGAGCCAACTGCTCAAGATCAAAGATATCTCTAAAAGTACTTTGTTTCAGATTTATCGTTGGCGAGGTAATAGTGACTCATAAAAAGTTTTCTTTGTGCTGGTTTGAGTTCTCTACTTTTTACTGGTTTGAGTTCTCTACTTTTTACTCACGCTGTCAGACGTTAAGGGCTTCAGCTTTTTGAGTGCTGGCTCTTTTTCATTTTGGATGGAAAGATAGCGCCGCACTTTGTTGGCATGCTTCTTGCTCTGAAAGGACAAGCACAATGTTTATTCCACAGTGGACACAAACATTCACTGCACATTTCTAACACATTTATGTCTCCAAACTTTAACATATCAATATTTCAACTCAAATATAACTGTATTTAATATAACCATTTCAGTGTTGCATTTATGGATCGACATCAATCTACTACTGCTAATTTACTACACAATAAATGCCAAACACTGCAACTACACGGTTTTAGATGTAAGTATTTCCTTCTTTTCTTCAGTTTGGTTCTTTGCAATGAGAGCCAGCAATCACAAATGAACGTATAAATCAAACAATGTCCAACCATTTTACTTAAACTAAATATTAGTATTTGAAAAGCTGTTTACATCTGCAGGTTTGTCAAAATTTAGAATAACTTAGAATTGTCTCCTCTTCATCATCCACTTTACAGCAGGGAAAAAAAACAGAAGTGCATCACAGTAAACATCTGGTCAACAGTGTGGCCAAAGGTCCACTTACTCTCAGCTGGTTGGACAGCCCTTCTGCCCTCTTTTGCTATATTTGTGATTTACTGGACAGTCTTATGATGATGTGCTATTACAGCTTAAATAAACTTTTAATGTAGTGCCAAGTCTATTCAATAATAACACCTTAAAAAGTGATAAGTGTGCACTTTTTCTCTTGTTCCTGAAAACTGTAGCACCATCTAATGAAAGCTAAGTCCCCTGACACCAACACAGCAGCACGCAGCAGACCGTGGGCTCACTGACCTGATAATGAGTCAACTTCTGAGATTCAGAAATTAGGACAGCACTGCAGACTTTACACTGGGAGTCAGAAAACAGGTCGCCATGCTCCTTTATCATCTTATTTACTGCAAAGGAGGGGAAAGGGAGAGAGAGAAACTTCAAATCAGGTTACATCATCTGGGAAAATGCAATTATAACACAACGTGAAGAGACTATTTGTGGCAGCAGTTCAAACAACATATCTGCTCGAGCTACTCCTTTTACTTACCAAGGATGTAGGAGCTTAAATGCACTATTTTGTGTTGGTTTTATTTAATAGTGTTATGGAAAATACAAACAATTTTCTGGATTAACTATTATCTTGCCTATGGGTTTATGGCAATGCCTGTGCAAACATCTGTGAACAACATTTTTAGTCTTAGTCATTCTTGGCTCATACCAAGCAGATCACTAATTCACATTGATATCTCAAAAGTCAAATATATATGTATAAATAATTTTTTTTAAACAGGTGGTGTATTATCGTGACAGGCAGCCGAATTGGTTGGTTACAGCTCTGTAGGAGGATGGCATGACATGTCACATCGTCTTTACACATGTAGGAGCACAGTGTATTTTTAAGCATTTACAATCTGAATGTGTCACATTAGAGGATTCAGAATCCTGTTAAAGTCACAGCTTTTTGTTATTCAGACTTGGGCGTCTTGTTATGCAAACACTCCTCACAGCTTTGAACATGACAGGACCTCAACAGAAGACGCTGCAATGCTCATGTGGAATTTGGAACCAAAATGGAAAAAGGATCAGAAGGGAAAAAAACTGTAGTTTTTTTTATTATCATTTCATAGCCAAACTGTGGAAAGGTTTTAGGAATTACAAAGCCAGTCTTTTTCGAGGCATCAAAATTAAATGGACAATTGAATCTGTGGTTGGATCGCAGTCACAATTTCCATTTAGGCTGCAAAGAGTGTATAGTGGAAAGATAAGTCGCCCAATCAACGATTTGATGTATTCCGAGACTGAAAGAACATACTGGAGAAAAAAATCTGTAGTCCACCAAAGAAAACACACTGGATGGTCGTGGCATCCTTTCCAAAGTAGAGGGGGGGAAACAAACAAAACAGACTCTCCAAGACTAACATAAAGAGTATGTACACTAAGGTCTACACCCTGGATAACTATCTGGAAATACATCGAATCGGATATTGACACGCATAAATTTAAAACAAATACTTTTACATAATTCATACACTTGCGGTTATGACACTGTCCCGAGCTGAAATCTCACATGTATCTTGCTTGCATTACTAAACACACAAGCAAGACCAGCAGAAGTGCAATCCGCATGGCGTGAAAGACGCATTTCAGCTGATGCCAAGCCAAAGATGCCTCCCTCTGTCCATATTAGTAACCATTCAGGCGAAATGTTTCACAGTCACTGAAAAGCAACATCGGATGCAGACGTGCTCTTGTCGACCTTGGAGCCGAAACGGCTACAGCTAGCATAGCACATTTTAGCAACTCGATGCGCTTATTGCTTAAGTACCGGCTAACGTTAGCTTTGCGAAGGTAACAACAGCGCCGGTATTTTAAGCTATAACAGGGAGGGCTTTTACACAGTGCAACTGCGCCCTTTTCTTCTAAAACACACGTTAAACTGTTAAATAAACAGCACATACTCTCTGCTGGTCCCGAAGGTAAGTAAGGAAAATCGTCGGTCTGCATCGCGACGGCCATAGATTCTACTCACAGCCAGCGGCGTCCTACTACGCATGCGCAACTCACAGGCAGAGGAAAAGGACTTCCCACTGTGGTCTGTTCTCTATTTTTTTTTTTTTTT
>NW_005187620.1:336096-344651 GCF_000239375.1 Pundamilia nyererei | reverse complement strand
ACAAACATCCATTCCCACCCTCATGCTCTCACTTACTCCACACTCAACCAACGTGGAGACAGACATAAAGAGACGCTGTACACACGATCACACTCCCCAAGCGTACTCTACTAACCGGGTCTAGGTACCCTTGCCCCTGGAGGGGGGAACTGCACCCAGACCCAGGTGGTGTTACTCTTTTCCCTGTGGTGGGGAGAAGCAGAGCGACCCGACTTCGCAGCAGCAGGGAGGCCCCACATTCCAGACGGCCAACTCCTCCTCCTAGCCCCCCGCTCCAGCAGGCCGCAGAGAACGGGGGTGAGAGTAGACTCCAAACCTCCCTCCACCCGCTCATTGTAGTGTTGATGCATGTGTGTTCTAAGGTGCATTTAAAACCCAGGAGGGCATGGAGCTACCTGCCAGAGAGCAGCAGGTAAGCGCATAGCCCCTCCTGCTAGCCCTCAATGTCTACGTGTATTTAAAATTGAGAGGTGGGCAACGATGCCAGGGGTGAGGTGTACACTCTGATGGTAATTTGGATTCCGTGTAGCGTGCCCACCCCCAAAATCCTATATGTATGTGTTTAATGAGAGTGTGAGTAATGTGAATGTCTAAGTTGTAGGATAAAATTGAGGCAGAGGCAGCCAGAAGGGGACAGAGGGGGGGTTGCCTCCTCTGCACCCTGGTGACACACCCCTACTTCAAGGCCCTGCATGTGTGGGTGGTTGTGGTGGAGCGGGAAGAGGGAGGCAGCTGGAGATGGGGAGGGAAGGAAGGGAGGGGCAAGTGACCCCTCCCTGGGGCCAGCTCCCCCGCTGACCCCAGTAGGCATCCCCATACTCCGCGACCCGCCAGGGATAGGGGGCCTAGGCCCATCCGGACCGGGACCCAGTGCAGGAGCGCCACCCGGCCCCACAGAGCCCGGGACAGTCCACCCAACCCCACCACAGAGAAAACTGCACCCACCCCATCATCCACTCATCTTCCAGACTACATAAGAGACATAAGTGGTCTGTTCTCTAACAGGCAGCCAGCACAGACAGTTTTCAGTGCATTTGAGCCTGTTTCTTAGCTGTCACACTCAGTTTAGACTTGCGTATATCCGTACTGGAGTACCACTTGTAGAAATACCTTTTATTCACATCTCATGTGGGAATATTTCCCCGGTAGCATACAGACCAGGCAGTGGTCTCCACAATGGAGAATGATTTGTTACAAATGACAAGCCATTCGATGCTTTTTCGGGCCATTAAAAAACAAATTTTCCGTATGTAGTATTCGTTTTTGTGTGTTTGTTCAATGGCTACGTAGTGGAGGTTTCCGTAGTGTAGTGGTTATCACGTTCGCCTAACACGCGAAAGGTCCCCGGTTCGAAACCGGGCGGAAACATGTCAGGTCTATTTTTTTTGTGTGTGTGTGCGTTGTATCGTTTCTACGCAAGAGGATTAGGGCCCCAGGGAAAAGAAGGAGTGGGAATGTCTTTTTTTTCTTACCAGAATTCTGAGATTAAAGTCAGAATTCCGACTTTTTCTCCCAGTATTCTTCTCAGAATACCAAAAGTCAGAATTTTGACTGTGAACCGACAGTTCTGACTTTAATTTGAGAATTCTGAATTCTGACTTTTTTCAGAATTCTGACTTTTTTTCCTCAGAATTCTGCGAAAAAAAAGTCAGAATTCTGAGATTAAAGTTAAAGTTCTAACTTCAGGATTCTGACTTTTTTCAGAATTCTGACTTTTTTTCCTCAGAATTCTGCGAAAAAAGTCAGAATTCTGAGATTAAAGTTAAAGTTCTAACTTCAGGATTCTGGCTTTTTTCTCAGAATTCTGGAAAAGAAAAAAGAGGTGCCCACCTTTTTTTCCAGTGGACCTAATCCTCTTCTGTAACGACTTGTATGACTTGAATGACTTTCCAGTTCGAAAATGTCTATATAACATGTCTTTTGGACTGTATTTTCGCAACAGCAGGCCTGTAACTTTATAAAAGTGAGTATTTTTGCTTGTCGCCAAATCATGTGTGACAATATGAGATCGTGACATTTATATATATTATTGTAAAATGACGAAGTCGCACCATAGCGAGTTTCCGTAGTGTAGTGGTTATCACGTTCGCCTCACACGCGAAAGGTCCCCGGTTCGAAACCGGGCGGAAACATTGGTACTTTTTCTTTATAATAATTCTTCACATTATCAAGAAAACACAAAAATACTAAACAGCCACCTGACAATTTATTAGGTACATATTGCCTTCAGCTCTCCCTTGGTTCTTCATGACATCAACAAGTTGCTGGAAACACACCTCGCAGATATTGGGTCCACACTGGTCCTAAATTGTTGCTAGAACAGATCCATGCTTTCCTTCTGTGTCACAGCAAATACTGAGACTACACAGTAAGCACAGTTTATATCATATCTTATTGTCTGATTTTCTCCAACATTCAACCATTTATACGATTTGTTCTTAATGATCGCAGCCACACGTGTTTCTGTTGAATCTGAGTCAGTCACTAGGTGGAGACAAATAACTATTAACAAAAAACTCAACGGAGACGGAAGGAGAGTTGCTGTAGAAATATACTGGTTAATGGAAACTGCATTTGGAAGTTTCCGTTGCATAATTTCTGCAGCATCGTGCAGCTTTACGGTGATATGAGTTTTAGCAGTATACAGTAGTGTATTAACTCTGCGAGAAATAAAGTCAATTTGCGCAGTCCGTATGTGCCGACGAGATGAAGAATGAATGCTACAGACAGGGTATGACTATGTAATACACAGGTAGTAGATAATGCTTTAACTGTGAGCTTTTATTTTTATACTGACCTGTTCCCGGTGACCTCTTGGAGCTTTTACGAGTGGTTTCCGTAGTGTAGTGGTTATCACGTTCGCCTAACACGCGAAAGGTCCCCGGTTCGAAACCGGGCGGAAACATATTTATTTGGTTTCCCTGAGTCACACTTTTCATAAACATTACGTTATTAACTTAAGTAACAAGCCATATTTGACCCACGGTCACCCAGTGGGGATTTACTGAATTCAATTCCCTCATGGAAGCCTTTTAAAATATCCTCGATATTAATATAGCACCCAACGCCTGGCTATGAGACACTAAACATTAATCTTTAAACACATGCAATACAGCACAATCCAGTATACTCCAAGCACACCCCCAATCTTGGATAAATAGGAAGAGTTGTGTCAAAAAATCATATCCAAAAATCTTAGCCAAATCAGACATGCAAATCATAAAGAAAGATGCAATCTTGAACAACAATAGCCACTATTGCTGGCTAACAGGGTGTTGTAGAAACTATACTGCTGGTTAAAAATAGGTAAAAGGAGAGGAGGAAGGTAGGAGATGGTAAGAAAGAAGGAAAGGCAGGAGTGTGAGGAGCGATTAGGGACTCTAAATTTAGGGATGCAGTCCCGAACAAAAGTTCAAGACCATTTGAAAAATGGCAAAATATCATATTTTGCATGGTTGGATCATAACAAGGTTCCAAGTAGAGCTTCAACATGCAACAAGAAGAAGTGGAAGTGAGAGTAAACATTTTTTGAGCATGCAATTTATTGAAAATGACGCTTAAAATGAAACGGGTTGTTTGACAGCTGATCAAAAGTGTAGGATCGCATGCATTTGAAAGGTCAAATCTGTTCAAAAATGTGGATTCATTGTTATTTTCTGTTAGGTAGTCACACTGTCATGACATTCTGATGGCAAGGCAAATAAACCTTTCCTTTTTGAACGTACGTTGTTGAACACCATGTAGTCTGAGTGCTTTTTCCTTCAGTAGAACAACTGAGCCTCAAGAGGTGCAGGGGCGTAAAACGGCCGCTGGCTGTGTCCAGATGTTGCAGAGAGCATCACTCATGACTGAGGGCCCTCGCCTGCGTGATAACGACTGGGTTTTTAAACAGGACAATTCCACAGTACACAAGGGACTTCTTTGAAGTGAATAACATCACTCTTTTGGATCCAATTGAGAACCTTTGGGGGTGGATGGCAAGGGACGTTTACGAAACTGGACAACAGTTCCAGACAGTAGATGCCCCATCTTCAACACGAATTGTATTCCCTCTCACGTCATGGGAACGCAGATACTCAGGCTATCACAGCACATCACAGTTCGCAGTCACACGTGTTTCTGCTGAATCTGAGTAAGCCACTAGGTGGAGACAAACTATTAACCAAACACTCAACGGAGACCGAAGGAGAGTTGCTGCGGCAATATACTGGATAATGGGAATGCTTTTGGAAGTTTCTGTTGCATAATATTTTCTGCGGCATAGTGCAACTTTACGAGGCTATACAGAGTTTTTATAGTGAGGTGATTATTATGGCCACCTACTATGATATGCAGTGTATTAACAGAGCGATAACTAAGGCAAATCTGCGCAGTCCGTGTGTGAGACGAGATGAAAAATGGAAAATGAATACAGCAGACAGGGTATGACTATATAATATACAATATTAGACTGATCAATTTTCTTTAAACGTTATTCATTTTCTCAAAATATCCCTTCACGAGAGCTAAGCTGGTTTCCGTAGTGTAGTGGTTATCACGTTCGCCTAACACGCGAAAGGTCCCCGGTTCGAAACCGGGCGGAAACATATTTATTTGGTTTACTTGAAAGAACTACAGTAAAGTTTCAGTCTTCATAAGTATTCCATGACGTGAAATGGTAAATCTCCTAAGATGTTGTATAGTTATTAGCCCCTAAGATAAGGCTTAGAGTTTTCACACGATTGTTGGAAACCTAAGGTATCAATATGGTAACTCTCCTAACAAAAACTTGTCTCAACCCCTCACTGAAGTCAGGCCAGTTTCTTCCACCTCTTATTCTCTTCCTCTTTTCAATTTACAAAGTCATCCTACAGCTGCCTACATACATTCTCACCCATCTCTTTCACATTGCACCTTCTGCATAAGATATCCTCCTGTGTACACCTTCAATCACTCTTCTGTGTCACCCCGTGTTCCTTCTTCTTCATAAAGGGCATGTTCACCACAGTAATTTCCATCCTTTCTGCAAAATACAACTGGCCCAGCTTGACTTCTCCACTGAAGAAGAGCATTCACCCCTTCAGAGATCAAGACCTCAAGACCCTCACGGCCCCCCTCCTGGACCCCTGCAGTTTGCATACAGAGCCAACAAGTCTGTAGATGATGCTATCAACATGACTCTACACTTCATCCTGCAGCATCTGGACTCCCCGGGAACCTACGCCAGGAGCCTGTTTGTGCCTATTTGTTTCAAAACCATGCTTCCAGACCATCTCCAAGACAAGCTTTCCCAGATGAATGTGTCTGATCCCATCTGCCGGTGGATCATTGACTTCCTGACAGACAGGAAGCAGCATGTGAGGCTGAGGAAGAATGTCTCGGACTCCTGGACCATCAGCACTGGCTCCCCCCGGGTCTGTGTTCTTTCTCCTCTGATCTTCTCCCTGTACACCAACTGCTGCACCTCCAACCACCAGTCTGTCATTAAGTTTTCAGATGACACCACTGTTATCGGACTCATCTCGAACGGGGGATGAGTCTGTCTACAGGAGGGAGGTTAAACGTCTGGTGTCCTGGTGCAGCCACAACAACCTGGTGCTGAATGCCCAGAAGACAGTGGAGATTACTGTGGACTTTAGGAAGCACACAGCCCCACTCTCCCCCATCATCCTGACTGACACCCTCATCACCACTGTGGACTCATTCCGCTTCCTGGGTACCACCATCACCCAGTACCTTAAGTGAGAGCCCACCATCACCTCCGTCATAAAGAAGGCCCAGCAGAGGATGTACTTCCTGAGACAGCTGAAGAAATGCAACAAGCCAACACCGACGATGATGCAATTCTACTCTACAATCATCAAGTCCATCGACATCTTCTCCATCACCATGTGGTCGCTGGAGGGACAAACAGAGACTGCAGCGTGTTGTGCGTTCTGCTGAGAAGGTGATTGGCTGCAGACTCCCATTTCTGCAGGACCTGTACACCTCCAGGACACTGGGGCATGCAGCTCGGATCACAGCTGACCCTTCTCACCCTGGACACAGTCTGTTTTACCTGCTCCCTTCAGGCAGGAGGTTTGGTCCATTCGGACCAGAAACTCTTGCCATAAGAACAGTTTCTTCTCCTCTGCTGTTGGACTAATGAACAATAACCATATGACTCTTCCCACCACAAGCACACAACCCTATACTGTGTTCTCTGCATCTGTTCCATTTTTGCACTGATCATTACCTGCGTACATGTATATATCAATCTGCTTAGCACTTTTAATTTTTATGAGTTATTTAAGTGTTTGTCTTACAGTATGTTTTGCACTAAGTACCGCAGGAATTTCCTAATGTTGTAAACCTGCCCAACATTTGGCAATAAAACCTTTTCTGATTCTGATTCTGAGCGATTCAAAGGTAATAAATCAAAAAGCTGAAAATTGCATTTCTGGTTGACAGAAAAAAAATGTTTTCCTTTTTTTCTGTGATGCAAAACTCCATTCTGCTTTTTAAAAATGTATTTTTATTGGGAGATCTGTCTTCCTCTCCCTCTCTAGATCTCTCTCTTCAAGAACAGAAGCCACAAGAAGATTAAATGGAGCATAAATAGAGTAGTGGTTTTCATGTTTGCCTGACATGTAAAAGGTCAAAGTTGAAGCACACTTTTCCTTTTCTTCATGCTGGGATTAAATGGTGCGGGTTTCCCAGAGCTCAAGCAACGCGTTCAAACTTGATCATGCACACAATATACCAACACCCACAGATGTAATGCCTGAGTAGACTTGTAGTCAAGACCGCCTAATCCGAGACCAAGACCAGAGGGTATCGAGACCGAGACCAAGTTGAGGCGAGACCAAGACCAAGACCGGGACAAAAAAGACTAACTTTTGTGTGCTTTTGAGGGCTGACATGATGGTACTGACTGGCCCCAAAGTCATCTGACAAAACAGCGATCACCTCCAGCAACTGTCTAAAGAATGGGAAATATGTAACTGGTTTCAGTTATACTTTATATATAGATAAAATTGCAACATCAAATTGAAGATTATAATCCACAATGTGGAGGGATTTGAGCATGGCTGAGCCACTGTGTGTCGCTGCGTGACAGCTGAGCAGTGCAAGGAAATTAAGTGAGGAGCCGGCTCTCGCTCAATGGGAGTCGACTATTCTGATTCACTACAAAGCACTCTCTAAGCACGGCTCTTAGAGCTAAAGCTTTTGCGCATGATGCATTATCGAACGTTACGCTGTGTGTCATGGATACTGTTGACTCCAAATCTCCTGACCACTATGTTGATCTGAGACAGCAAGACCGAGACAGCGAGACCAAGACAAGACCGAGACCAAAGTCCGTCGAGACCAAGACGAGACCAAGACCACGTAAAAGTGGTCTCGAGACATCCAACTCTATGCCTGAGTAACGTAATACATTAAGATTCTTTATTACAGGATGGTTAATATTTACACTCGGGACACTTTTTTGTATCTGCACCCTGCTACCTGAACCTCCTCTTGCATTCAGAACTGCATTAATTAACCAGACTTGTAAGGCGAACATGATACCACACTACAGACACTGGTGGAGTGTCACTCTGGGGTCAGTTTCTGCCACCGATATGGGTTATAGTTAGACTGGTTTTGATGTTGTAATGTTTTTGTAGCAGTCCTTTAAGCACAGTTTGAAGATAAAAGACATTTTATGAAAATTTGGCCTTATTTGACCTTGGAAGAGGGGTCAGAGGTAAAATGTGACAGGATATTAAAAATCTTTATGGGGTACTTTCTATAAGTGTTTACATACAGAATAATGAGACACAATACCAAAAACATAACCTTTTTGGCAAAGAAGGCAAAACCAAAAGAAAACATGGTTTGAGGAATTTTTTGTTTGTTTTATTTGTTTGGGTTTTTTGTCAGACTGTTGCAGGTGATTAGAGTAAAATCAGATTAAAACCTAAACAGAATTTAAAAAAAACAATGGTTTTTGTAAATCTCAACACTGAAACAAAGTTTACAATATTTATGCACTGCATTCTCGCTGTACATGTGAAGCCATGTTTGAAGAAGAAGAAGAAAAAAAACAACAACAAAAAAAAACATGTTTCCGCCCGGTTTCGAACCGGGGACCTTTCGCGTGTTAGGCGAACGTGATAACCACTACACTACGGAAACTACGCATGCGCCACTAAAGGGTCAATCGGAATACAAATGCAGCACATGTAAAGAAACAAGCGAATATGATGCATGTTTTAATTGTACAATATTATATTATATTAATGATATGCAAAATTGTCATATGTTCTAAAATAAATATGATTTATGACAGCATCCGAAGAAGAAAATGATTAGATAACATTAAAAATGTCATGTGTTCTAAAATATAAGAATAGAAGTCGCAAAAATGTTCTCCCAACAGTGACAGATAATATTTTATTGAAAATTAGTCAAAAGAATCTAGTCTTGGCTGTTTGTTTGTATGACTTACATTATTTTCCCATGATACTTAATAGTGTATTAGTAGAGGATTTTTTTTTCTTTTTGCCTGTCCCATTTGGTTCTTTAGCCGTCAGAATTGTTGTCTGAAG